>NW_010559691.1:0-302 GCF_000687285.1 Phaethon lepturus
AGCGCCCGAGTGGCAGCGCGCAGGACGGGCGAGAGGGGTCTGCCTGCCCCTGGCCGCTTCCAGCGAGGGAGGGGATCAACAGGAGGGACCTGCGGGAGCGGGGCAGGGGCCGGCCGCGCCAGGTAACCGCCGGAGGAGGAGCAGGGGATGGTCCTTCCTCACGAACCGTCTGGCTGTAGCAGGTAAATGTATAATAAAAGCCTGAAACCCCAGATGAGATCCGCACCCAGCACGAAGGAGTGTGTGAGGCTTAGGCTTGTGACTCCACAGAGAGGTACAGCATCTTTGCCCGGGTGCTGGGG
>NW_010559691.1:357-40237 GCF_000687285.1 Phaethon lepturus
CCTGGTGCTGCTCTATTTACTAACACTGCTGCTGGAGTCCCTGGAGACCAGGCCTTTCCCAGCTGCAGACTCTGTGCTACAGAAGTGACATCATGCCTGGCGTGGCAAAAGAGATTGCAGGGCACCTGGATCAGCCTCTGGAGAGGGCATCCTCCAGCCCTGGGTGATGCTGGGCGTTAAAGGCAGGGGGGTTTTGCACGCGGGGGGTGGAAAACGGGTCCCCCCCTAGGGAGCAGGAGTAACTCGGCTGGTCTGTGGTGTTGCTCTAGCCTCTGGTTAAGGGTGTAGCAGCTTCCTCTTCTGTGGAGCACTGTGCTGAGGCCTAGGGTCAGAACATAGAGTGTCAAGGGTCCTTTGTCTTGTGCTTCTCTGCAGCAGCTTCTGGATTTGATCCAGAAAAGCCAGAGGAGTTTGAAATCACAGAGGTAGCCATAGAGTGAGCTATGCGTCCGTAGCTTCAGATTATAATGCTCATTTTTTAAGTCAAAAGAACGTGGAGCGTTCCAGTTTAAAATGTGATTTTAATGATACAGAAGTAGTTGAATCCTCCACCCTTTTCCCCACAATTTGCTGGACTGAATTTGTCCCCACTTTTTTCTGGTTTCTGTCTTAAAATACAGAAAGAGGGAGGCCCATCGAAGTAGTGTTCTCAGCTTGCAGACAGCAGTTAAGCAAGGGGTAAGATGGTACACCTGCCTTCCTGACATTGCCTTCCTTGGGGCCTGCTACATGCTCCAGATAAGGATTTTCTGCTAATGTGTTTACAGTTACTTAAGTCTTACGCTGGGTAGCAGAGAGAGACCTTTGCTTTGCTGAGCTAGGTGGTTGTAAACAAGCAGATACTGAGAGCTCTACTGAAAATCCATGAGAGGATTCTGCTTGGAGAGGATGTGTTTTGTGACTTCATTCTTGCAGAGCACTCCCAGTGGTTTTATTTAAGATCTCATCGTGTTGGGGTCCACGCCTCTGGTTTCTTGTAAACATTGTTTGCTGTGTAACGGCAGTGCTTCAGTAGAGAATTAAGACGTTCTCCTCCTCTCACTGGATCCCTAGTTCTAGTTTCCTGAAAAAAAAGACCATTTAAAAGTGAGCCTTGTGCTTTGAAGCTAAAGTTGGGAATGCTGTAGGGAGAGCAGAGATGTGGCTTTCATCTGACCAAGATGTCAAGTGCTGCTTTGGTTTTGTTTTGTTTTGTTTTTTTTTTAAAAAAGCTTTCTTTGCAGGTGTCTCAGGGTGCCAGGATCAGAACAACTGGCAAAATTGTAATGGTCCCTTGTCTCCTTTGGATCCAAAGATTTTGAATAAGTGATTTCCTTTCTTTGCTCTTTGGTGTGGGTAATTGAGTCAGTGTTGTATGGAGGAAGACAGCATCACTACCTGTAAATCCACATTCCCTCAAAGGCCCCTTGACTCAGGGATTGAATACCTGTTGCTGAGAGAGAATTTAATTAAGGAACTGGTCACTCGGGTGTCGGTCCTGGCTAGCAGTTTAGAAAGTGTTAGCTCCTTGATCTAGCGTGGTACTACACAAGCATTGCAAGGATTGCAGAGGAGTAAAAAGCGTTTATTTGTTGTTCTTGCAACATGGCCTTGCCTTTGACCATGTGCATGGAAGCCTCTTGAAGAAACGCCAATAAAACTAGGCTTTCATTGGGCTTCAGTCATTAACTGGCAAACCTTTGTTTACTTGAACATAAGCAGATTCTTCATTAGAGGTCAGCTACGAAGTGCTAGAGCAGAGGTCTTCAGGAGAGATCACAGAGTGGAGTCTGGAATGGAGAAACTGTGAGTTCAGTTCTCTTACCAGCTTTGAAGCTCATCAGTGATGTTCAAGGCAGAATGGCATAGTGTATTTATCGCTTTGAAATTGTATCAAAATATACAGCTTCCTTTTTTCCCCCTCCTTGACAGAGACCTGTAACTTGGTCCTTCAGATGTCCCCTCTTTTCTGTGCTTGTTAATTCGGAGATCTTGTCTTCTAGATCAAATCACAACAACTAAAGACTAAGGATAGGCTTCCTTCACCTTCCAGAAGCCAAGGCAAGTCCGTAACTGGACTATTCTGACTCAAGGATTTTTTCAGTTCTTTAGAACAGATCTTTAGCTGGTAAAGCAGCATGTCTCTTGATGGTGTGATGCCAGCTGAGTATCTGGATCTCTTTTTCTCAAAACAAAGGCATTTTATAGTTAGTCTTCATTCGGGCGCAGGAAGAAAATAGTTTTCTGGGTGGGCTGCTGCTCAGGAGTGCTGTGTCCTGGGTATGAATCGTGCTCCCGGTTGCCCCCATCACTCCCTGTTCTTCATCCTGCACAAAATTTGTCAGTCCGTTCTCTCTCTGAGTCAGTTTTCTGCCACGTCTTATTTGCCTTTTTGTTCCTTGTGTCAGGGCAGGTATCATGTACTGCATGTCTTGCAGTAACATGATACATTGATTATTCTTGTGTACTGGCTTTGCAACCCTCTGCTTGATAGCCACATCTGCCAGGCTTGTCTGAGAGTGTTTTCACCCACTGATGCAGGTTGTATTGGACGTCGGGAGCAGCTTCGTCTCCGGAAGCGTCACTGGACTGGCCAAGCCACTTAAGGCTGCAGGAAATAACATAATTAATGAGACTTAGTTCTCCCACATCTTGTACCTGACAATCTCAAGTCACTTGACAATGCTAATTAAAGCTAATCACACTCCTCTGTTTTTAGTAAATAGCTATTATCCCTGCTTCACTCTTGCTTTAACGAATGATAGTGCCAGGGATCGTGAGTCACTGTGAGTGCCAGTCATTAGAAGTTATGGGAATGCAACCCGTAAGAGCTGCCTTCCGGTCTCTTCGCACAGGCTTAAAAGTGCAACTAGAGATGGTTTCTTTACACTTGTTCAGGTGTTGGTATAACATGTTAAAAGGTGGGATGTTTTGCCGACTCACGAAAGAATGCAGCTTTTTGACTTTTTTCCTGCAGTTGTGACTTGTACAGAACTAAACTCCTGAGTCCGAGCAAAGGCTGTTAAAAGTTTCAAAAGATGAGGATGCTTTGAATTTGCCCTTCAGAGAACTTCTTGATCGCTGAGAGGGAAGGCAGAGTGGTGTCAAAGCTGCACTCTCACTTCTCCTGTTTCACGTTGGCAGTGACTTCATTATGAGGACAAAAATGTAGCATGGTATGACCTAGGCGTTGCATAGCTCAGCCACAGAACTCTGGAAGACTGAAGTTTCACTGATGAAATATTACTGAAGGATGGCTCGAGCAATATGTTATTAAAAACAGATTGTCCAGCATCATAAAAAAGATGGAGTTAATAATTAACTGAGGGGGGGGCGGGAGGAATATAAGGAGAATCCCAGGAACTCCCAGCTCAAGCATGCGTCAGTAGACACAGAACTGTAAGAGGTGAGTCAGTTCACATACCTTGGCAGCAACATGCAGGCTGGTGAGGATATCCAGGAGGAGCTAATGACAGAAGCTGGCAAGGCAACAGCTGACTTGACCGTCTTAAACTAGATTCAGTTATAAAATATCTGTCATGTGAAGATTCAAGCTATAAATCTTCACCTGACTTTGCCCCCTTGTCATATGGGTTGCTAAATGAAAGCTAGGATGATGACTGAACTGCCACGGAAAGTATGTACTTTGTTAATATAGTAACTGTTGCATAAAAAGTGTTACTGGCAGAGACCGGTCAGAATTCAACATCTCATCCTTAGCTTTACTCAGAAAAAGAGACGGACATACCAGAGTAGAAAATAACGTCACTGTCTCTCCCGTGACAGATGTGCTTCTGGGCAATGCAAGACTAGGTAAAAGATGCTCCCGGGAAGAACCCTCTGAGCAGATGGGTTTTGTGAGCAGATGAAAACTTACAGGATTTGACAAGGGGAGCTTGCAAATAGTAAGCCATGACAGGCACCTGTGGCAGATCCTTCTTCCAGCTAACAAATGACTTTGAGGATATTGGAAGGATACTTACAACAGATAAATGCTCTCACCATGTTCCCTGTCGGTACCCAGCCTTTATCAGGGAAACAGATGATCCATCCAGCAGACCAAATTAATTGAATCCTAGTCATACCTACTTTTGCCAAAAAAAAGTAATGATATGAGATGATTTGGATAGCTAGACTGTTCTACAATTAAAACAAATGAGGAAGAGAAGTTGGAAAGATAAAGAGTTTCTTTTTTGTCAGTAATTGATCAGTTTGGATGGGAAGAGTTCTTTAGTTCAGGTTGGTATTAGAATAGCAAGGCGAGGGTCTTCTTTCATTTTGTAGAACGCTGTATATGCGTAATACTGGCAAAGTATGTCCTTGATCAGTGGCTCGAAATGCGACCATCACATTGAACGTGTAGCTTGCTTCAGCAGAAGGGCAGGTATGAATTGAAGAGCTACATCTTACAGTGTGCTCCAGCCATTGCTGTTAATCTCACTCGAGTGCATCATATCTACTTGGCCAATTCAGATGAAGGACTGTTACCCCATTGCGGGGGATGCTGGCGTGAGTTTTCACAAAATGTAAAGGAGGAAATGGAGTCATTTGCGTGTTAAATTAGCTCAGCTTGCAGTTTTTGTTTATTTGTGGCACAAGTGCTGGTAGGAGCAAAAGTAAGTGCTGGCTTGTTTCAAATTTGCCCTGGCCAACTGTGATGCTTTTCTGCATGATGTTTTCTAAGGCATGCCGGCATCTATTGTACCAGGTTATTTGCATTCAGCTGTGATAGAGCGTACCTGCGAAGCGAAGGTGGGCAGCTTGCAGCTATAATGCTTGCCATGCTGCTTGTTATCAGCAGCGCAGGCTCTTCTGCATTGCAAAGATATTGCTGCCAGGCAACTCGTAGGAGAGTGGGAAGAGAATTCAGCCAGAGGTGTCAGTCATTCCTTGGTAGAGGCTGAATCTTGCAGCCCATGTTCATGTGGCTTCAGAGACAAGCCCAGAAAAGGTAACAAATTTTGAAGCCAGCCCTGTGAGATGATGTCTGTCCTAGCTGTCTTGTGCCTTTTGAGATGAAATGGTAAAGGGAAGGATTTGATTAAAATTTCCAGAATGGTTTCCCTTCCTTGCTTCCCAGTGGTGTCTGTGGTGTGTCTGAGTGGATTGTTTTGAACAAGCGTGCGTTGTTCTGAATTGCGGCAGAGATGAGTTAGCAGTTCTGACACTGAATGGTGCGAGTCCAGCCTTGCATCTGTAAATCAAGTCAGAAAGTTCTCATGGTCATCTGGTCTCTGTAGTCTGCAGCCAGGAAAGAAGTATCTCTGCAGCATGTTCTCTGAGTTACATTAACCTGTTCCTCCGTTTTCCGGCCAGTTGTGTGTGTAGTTCTATACAAGAAAGCTTTTGCTTTGAATGCAGGAGTCCTCTGGACTTGCTTCTCGCCACACGGTTCCACTTGAGAACCTGCAAATGTACTGGTGTGGGTGTTGCCTATTTAAAAAAATAAGTGAAACTTTAAAAATTATTTTAATCTCCAAATTGACAGAAGGCAAATCAACTATGTAAAGAACAATTTTTAAAAAGTTTTAAAAATCACTTTTAGTAAGTTATGGATTAATAGTATATCCAGTGACAAAGCTAGACAGACTTAAAAAAAATTCCAAGCGAAAGTGAGTTTTAAAGATTTGCTGTTTGTTCCTTTCAGGTTTCAACTATTTCTATGTACCTTCCATGTCATCTTCATAGAAAGCCTCTCCATCAGAGAGAGACCAGGAGGTTTGGTGCTGGCTGTTTTTGATGAGAATAGTTGTGATAGACCATAGACTAACATCTTGGTGGTTTTTAAAAAAAGAAAAAAAAAACAAACCCCAAAACCACCAACCTTTAAAATGTGATTAATATTAATTGCAGTGGCAGTTTTGACTGGTTTAGTATTGATAGCTATTCAGCAGAGTAACACCCCTGATGTTTTTCCTGACAGGCTGGCTTTAGTATGTGGAGCACGGCAGGTGTAGCATGGTTGGCGTCATGCCTGTCCCTGATTCACTATGGCCAGACAGTCTTCAATTTCTTCCTGCTGATGCCCTCTAGTGGTTACCTGGCAATTGTCTGTGATACTGTTAGCCATCAGTATTGCCTTTTTCCATGCATGCATCCATCCATCCATCCATGCATGCATGCATCCATCCATCCAGATCCTTTGTCCCAGAATCATGAAGTGCTTCCCAGTGGTGAAGGGTGCTGTCTCCAGTGTGCAGAAGAGAGAACTAGGGCCCGCAGAAATGAAGTGGCTTGCTAGGAGATACCCAGAGGAATAAAGGGGGTTAAATATATTTCTAGTTGAAGGGGGTCTAAGTGAGGAACCTTCTCCATGCTGTTACTTGTATTGCAATTGTGTCCATGTATCTGACCAAAGTAAATGCAGAGGATTCCTGCCAGCCATCTTCCACCATTTCTCTTGTTATTTTCCTGTCTTCCAAGGGCTTGCAAGGTTTGGAGAATGAGCTGAGGGAGCACAGACATTAAAAAAGGACACTTACGGTTCATGTGTTAGTAATGACTTCTGTTGATCGTGCTAGTACTGCCAAGCTGTGTGCAGTGTCATCAAGTGTTTGCAATCGGTGTGTTTCAGAAACTTGATACCAAAGGAGTAAAGGTACATTGTGTACACCCATATGCTATTTAAACTCCCTTCTTGGCTTTCCTTTGCGTTCGGTGTTTAAATTCAGAAGGGTCATCCTTTCTTTCAGAGCCTTTCACAATGTACATCCTACCCTCAGGTGATCTGGCTTCATCTTTTCCAAAGCTGTTGCAGTCCTTTGTGGCAGTGAGAATCTCCAGACCTGCCCCGAACCAGGATCTTTTGTTACGGTACTACATCATCAGAGCATGAAAGCTCCTTAGCTGTGCCAGGTGTCCCTGAGGGTTCAGCATCTGAAATTCTGACACCAACTTTTATTCCATAGGGAAGACCAGCAAAATTGGGCATTAAACCCAGACACCAATTTTAGCCTATCACCTTTTGAGGCTAGCCTTCCTCTTTCAAACTGCAGTGTGTTAAGCAACATTAAAGCAGTTTCCATGTCAAGAAAACCCTGGTAAGTAAGTGTGCTTACCTCAAGCACTTTCTTAGAATCATCCTAAGACCCTGGAGCAACACAGGTTGCTACAGTTTGTGACCTTGTAGAAATGGAAAACTCTGCACACCCGATTCCTCCTGTGCTTTCATTGCACATGGCATAAGTACATCTCTAGCTCTTCCTATATTAATGAGAGGAGACACCAAAGAAGAAAGGTTAGGTTTCTGAATAGGTTGATTTTTTCAGAGCTACTACAGGCAGCTTTCTGTAGCATTTGCTATGTTCTAATAAGTATTTAATGGACTAAAGTTTATCTTAAATATCGAATAATCCATAAAACAAACCCTCAGACCCAACAAACTTGTTTATCCTGCCAGAATGAACAGGCACATTTGCATCTGAGCTGCACTGCACATGGGTTTTATACAGAATTAGACTTGCATGTGATAGTTTTTGTTCTCTGCCATTGTGGCATATGGACTTGTACAAGTAGTAGCCTTGTCTAGCAAGTGTCTGGCACAGACTTGTCATTTCTTCTTCTTTGTGTTTCCTGAATGGTGAACAACTTAATGTGAAAAATGGCTGTTGGACAGGTGGAGGGTGAATGCTGAACCAAAAAGTTGACTGAATGGCAAAATGTGTGTCATGGTTTTTCCTTCATGGAGGTGGTATCTGCTTAAAACTTAACGGGATTAAGCAGGGCAGCCCTAACACACACAGTGCATGTAGACAGTGCATCATCATTCAGCTGATCCTCTCACCGATGACCACAATAAACAATGCTGATAAGCTTTTTCCCTAGAATTCTATCCTTTTGTCTAAGCCAGTTTTCTGACTTCTCATAAACTAATTAATACGCACAGATTTCTGTTCCATCGGCTTGAGTGCGTCCATCTCAGAGATAGATTTCTCTTCAAGAATGTTAAAAGAAAAATACTGGATTATGTTGCTGGTGACAGATACTTATCTTTAACAGTATTGGGCATAATGATAAAATAATCAAAGCATCTTGTTTTAAGTGAATTGAATTACTCCACTAATGCCCACTGTCAGTGAGGCTGATGAACGTTAACTCATTCTGAAAAACCAGAGGCAGAGCCTAAAATCACCCCCATGCCTTTGTTGTACAGTAGAACGAATGCACCATTAGCTGTTAAATGTATTTTAATTCAAATGCGTTTGCTACTAAGATGGAAAAAAATAGAGAAGGTTGGTTTTTGCATTGCTGAGAGCCACGGATCCTATTTAATGCATTTTGAGGTGATATTCAAGACAGAAATGGGTCCTTACATGGTACTAGCTGTGCTTGTAGAATGTAAGAATGCATTTCCTATCGTTTTTCCCTCCTCTCCCTTACTGTGCTGAGGACAGAGCTCTTCGTAGATAGCACACACAAGCGATCAGACTGTTGGGCTGAATGCTGTACGAAGGTAGTGCCTTTATAAAGTATAGCTACCCTATATGAGCTTATCTGAAATTTTTTTTTCAAGGCAGTTTCTTACCTAGGTTTCCCAGCAAGATCTTAGCTTACAAATCTTTATTCTTTCCCCTCCCTTAAGCAAAGAGATAGTTTGGTTTGCCTTCTCAGCACAGTACTGAGAACAGAAATTGCAATTAATCTTAATCTGTGCTCTGATATCATCTCACTTGAATATTTTTTTTGTCCACTTCTAAAAGGTCAAATGTTTTTGCTGACATTGAATGTGTTATGAGGTCAAATAAATGAATGCTCATTAAATGCTTTTGCAGAAAGCTGCATGCAGCAGATAACTTGTGTGTGCGTGTGTGTTAATTTCTGTGTTAGATAAATGCCGTTGTAGTATTTCCTGTTTTACTCGTTCTAGAGCATTGATGTTTAGGAAGCCTGGACAGAGGGGCCAGCAAACAACAAATTAAGGGATTGCTTTTATATTATTCTGGTTAGGTATCATGTACGTATTGATTTGGCATTGAGGATGCTTGTGGACTGCTTTCTCCAGCTGTTGTGCTGCAGTGCTAGGCATTTCATCAGAAAATAAATGTTTGGCAGGATAGCGTAGGAGGGAAGTAGTAAAAACTGGTGGTTGGTATATTTACCTATCCGTGCTGAAGAAGAGGAGAACGAGGGGATTGCTCCATTTCATTACAAATCAGTGAAATCTAAGGTTTAGACGCAATCTGTTTTCTCGTTCAGAAATCGGGTAAAGTGAATGCCAGTCCTTTCTTTGTGCTTTCCTCCAGCTGGTCTGTCCAATGTAACCTGTTTCTTTGAGAGATGGCTTGGTACTTTGCCTTGGAATCCAATTGCATTTGGCCACAGAAAGAGCACACTTAGTCTCGTGTTTCCTTGTGCTTGGAGGACAAGGCACATGGCTCACAAATTCCAGGCTGTGAGATCTGTTACGACTGGGATACAGCATATCACCTGCTGAATCAGGGGTTGGAATTTGGGGATGGTTCTGTTGTCTTGTGACTGTAAAGGTTGGCACTTGGTTAGTTCAGGAAGGCTGGGATTAGACTTGCATCTAATCAGCAGAAAGCAAGGAGGGATTCTGCGTGGGTTTGCATCTTGTTTCTGCCCTGTTGCAAACCTAAGAGTTCAATCCTTGAAGTGTCCCTCACCTTCGAGGGGAAAACAACGCTATCTAATGCAAAACTAACTCAGTTTTGGCGAAATTCTGGTGCATGTGGGGAACTAGAGCAGGATACAGGTGAAGACTGCCTGATTTCTCTTACTTCTGCAGCTAGTTTAAAAGATCTTGCTGAAATCCAGAGATGCAGCTATGTGCTAAAAAGTGTACAAGGCAGTGTGCTTAGCTGCAGATTGGCCAGCTAAATTCCTGGCAAGACCCATTTTGACTGAACAAGAGCAGTTTTAGTTCCTAACAAGCTGGAAAGTGAACCCTTCTGTGTCAGGATGGGTCTTCCAAAGCTCTCACTGTAACTTTAATTGGAAAAGGTTAATCTGATTAGTTAGTGTTTGCAAAGAGCTTTAAGGATGAAAAGTGCTATGTAAGTGCTGACTATTATGATCATGATAGATATGCTTTATCAGCAGTTTGTGCCGGATGAGTAAGACTCTTTTTTCCCATTTGACTGTAAGGGAGTTGCCTTCTGGAGAGCAGCAGAAAAATATTTCAGAAAAAGAAAAAAATGGGTATGCTGTTGTCTTACTGCTGTCTGCCTCCTGCTGAGCACTGTGCACGGTCATAATATAATGAACCTTTGACTACACCCAATGGTGCCCACATGAGCGTACGACAACCCTCCAGTATAGTGCTTGTAGGAACTGTTTACTGGAAAGCTTGCAGATAGCGTGCCTGGCTTTTGGGGCTTGTCCAGCTGGCAGTAGGTTCAGTGGGTAATGCTTTCACAAATGCTAAAGCGACTTGGATACCTTGAATCTTCTTTTTCAACAGTGCCAAGAAGACTTAGGAGCAGAAGTGTTGAAGACAGGGGCTTCTATAAGTGGTGCTTTGGTACCTAAGTGACGAGGGTTTTTTGCAGATCTCACTGTCTGACAGTGATTACACGTGAGGCTTTCCAGCAGACAGCAGTAATGGATTCACAGTCTGATTTTTCTTGTTGTTTGCAGTATGACTTGGGCAGTTTTGTCACAGTGAGATACTTCTGACTGATGCTAACACTAGGCAAAAGAGACCATCTAAATGGGCTGCTTATCAGTTCCGCAGGACTGCCTCCTACAACAATTTTCTTGGGCCCTGCGTTCAGTTGCCCGATTTACTTTCTGATTTCCATCCTGCTTTTTCGACAGTTTCCTCTTTAGCGAGCCAGAGAGACGCATTTGCTTAGAATAGTCCCAGTCCATCAGTTCTCTGCAGCATACCTTGAACCGGGCGTGTGGCTGGTGCGCTGTCTGGGAAGGCACGTCCTACTGAGCAGCAGCAGAGCCGACTTAATGTGCAAACTCCAGGGAGCTATTTTAGCAGTGTAGCAGCATAGTGACCTGGGCTGGCTTTTTTCTAACCTAGAAAATTATCAGCTGTGTTTCAGGCAAGTTACACCAGCTTAGAGACCAGCTCTTAAGTTGTCCTTTTCTGTTTCGTCCACTTCAGAAATTTCCATTGCAGGTCAGGTGTGGGGTTTTTATTTCTTGTGTTTCTTTTTTCTTTTTTGGGGGGGGGCGGTGGGGGTGGGGGGGGGTATTGTTCCAGTATTTGATACACAAAGTGCAGACTCAGTAGGTGAACAGAATCAGATGTTTTATGGAAAGGGAAATCCTCATGGGAGGAGCAACCAGAGTTCATGATTAATTTCTAGAGCATGCATGCACGCCATGTACCAGGGAGGGAGGGGAGCTCCTTCCTTATCCTTTACGCTTCTTCCATCCTCAGAAGAAATGTTTGTAGCTGGTAAGCCTTATAGATGTGGGATCTGAAAAACTGATTTCTGCCAACAAAAAAAGACGCAGACTTGAGCTGCCTTGCAGGTTCTGTCAGATGATGTTGGATAGTAAAAAGGTGTTTTCATCCTGAATAGGATTTTTAACTGTCTCTTGCTATTGAGAATAGTCTTTGGAGGCTGTTCCTTGCTTTGACTGCTGTCAGATGTTCTGAGTTTAAAAAAAATATACCAGAGTGCAGTTCATAGAGTAGCTTCTACCATCAGAGCTTGCAGGGAGTTATAAAGGAGAGTGTGATGAAGTAATTCTCCATTTCCCATGTGGAAACTGGGGCAGAATGGAGAGAAGAACTGGTTTGGTGACTCGTGCACTTTCCTGGTGGCTGAGGAAACCCACGTTCAGGTCCCAGCTTTCCTGTGGGTTTCCGGGATGTCGCATCAGCGAGTCACACACGACAGCATCCAGGAGGGCTGACTCTGGGTCCCGGCTTTCTCTCTAGCTAACAGAGCCCAGCTTCTCCAAGGGGTGGTGCGGAGTTGGACCTTGACGTGCAGTTCCCCAGACGTGTTTAGGAGACTAGGCTTGATGAAAATAATCTTTTTAGCATCTTTGTGGCTCTGTAGTCACTTCCAAATCTATTCAGTGTTGGAAGAATGAATAGAGATTGCGAGTGTTGGAGCGATAGGAAGATGGTAGATAACAGAAGCAGGAAGATGTGAGGGCAGTCAGCAAGTCAGTGGCTGAGCTGTGAATAAAACTCTGTCCTTCTTGATCTAATCCGCAGACATCACACCTGTCTCCTGGCTGCTCTGACTCTTCTGTGCTCTCTCATCAAAGGCTAGATCGTCCTGCGAGCTAGGAGGCCGTTGTAGCCTTTGTGAGCTGAGTGTTTTGTCTCTGTTTTTTTGAACTTAGGTTTGTGTGAAGTCCCCCATTCCCTCTGCCCGAATCTCTTCCTCTGAAGCGGTCACCAGCGTGTGGAGCCTGCCCCACACCCATCACCTGCCAAACCACGGCCTTTACCTGTGTCTTCCGGTGTTTCCCGTGCGACCCGTCCTGCGGGAGTGCCTCCTGGGCCACCCCAGAGTTCACGCAGCGCTCAGTGGCTCCAATGGTGAAGATGACAAGGTCCAAGACTTTCCAGGCATATCTGCCTTCATGCCACAGGACCTACAGCTGCATTCACTGCAGGGCTCATCTTGCCAACCATGATGAGCTCATTTCCAAGGTACGTGCATGACCTCACCCGCAGGTGCTGGGCGAACGCCTCCTCCCCGGGGAGCGGAAGGGTGTGTTCGCTCGCACTGCAGGTCAGTTGGTGTGGAAGTGCCTGGCCTTAGCCGGTACTGCAGTTTTTGCTTGGAAAGTGGGCTCTCAGCCTAAAGGGTCTATTTGTGAGCTGCCATTTTTGTTTTAAGTGATCTTGAAAATAGCTGTAGGGGACCAGTTTCCAAATTCAGGCCTCTCGAGTGCTTACAGGTGGTCTGTCTCTTCCCATGATACCGTGTCCTTCCTCTCATTTCCAGCTGTAAAACTGTACTAACTAATGGCCAGGACTGTGTAAATTACCTTCCAATACTTCTTGATCACGTACATGCTTGTCAGCATAGCCAAAGGGTTGATGCATGATCATGATTTGGAGGCAAAGTGTCTGGAGATGTTCTCTCTGTTAAACTCTGAGCTGTACCAAGTGACTACACTAAAGCCCCTACTTAAGGGAAGGTTCTCTCATGCTTCTACCGAAATGTAAGACAGCTTTCCAAAGACCGATGAGCTGTTGCTCTAACCCTCATATTTTTGCCAGTCTCCTAACAAGACACTTTGCAGTGAAAAAGCAAGGGATGGATGGTAGGATGTGCTCTGAGCTGGGAAGGGTGGAAGGATTGTGTCTTGTCTTCTGATCTGTTGATCACAAGGAGAAGGGTCTTGAGGATAAGCTAAATTAAAAGCTTTCAGAGCCAGTAAGTCAAAGGCCTTTGATGCAGAGGGAGCAGGCCAGTAAGAGGCTCTCTTTCTGAAGTGCAAAAACTAGACTTTCTCAGAGTGTCTGCTGGAGCCTGCAGTGCCTGGCTGTGGTCAGGCAGGTTTCCAGGCTTTGGCTGCCTTGGCAATCAACTGTTCCATAAAGTTTATTCAGCTTATAAAATTTGTGTTCAGAAAAAACAGACACACCATAAGATTTATTAGCTGAGATGAGAGGAAATTGCGCTGTGAGGGGGGTGTGTGTGTGTGCATGTGTGCAATTTAAACCAGTTGAGTTTCTTGGAGCATCTTTGAGAGAAAGGCCAGGATCACAAGGGACAGAGGTGCTCTGCCCATTAGAAAAGTGTGTAGTGCTTCCCGTCTTCCTTTTTGCACAGAAAAGATTAGAACGAGTCACCTTGCACCAAGGGCATCTGTCCTTACTAAGAGTTGACAACTTAGCAGCTGTGGAGATCCTTTTGGATTCTCTGTGTTGTGTGCTCAGACCTGTCGTCTTCCTTGGAGGCTGTCTCCTTCCTTTTTCTCTTGGTTGTTGCATGGGCCGGGTTGATGTGTACCTCTGTGATGATGTCTCCATGCCAAACAATTTAAGTATTTTGGTACGAATAATGCTGATTGCAGACTGCTACAATTTTGTTTCTTGCAGTTTCTGATTAGACAGGCTTCCTATTTGTCTGTCTATCACCTCTGAGTCATTCTGGGCTCCCCTTGTTCTGGTACAGTTGTGGTGGTTCTTGGCAGAGCTGTCCTTGAGGACTGCAAAGCCTCAAGCCTTTAAAGAGGAGGAGGTTGTACATTTCTTCAACAGAAAGAAGTTTTGAAATGTAAATGCCAACAGCTGACTGTGCCCTGGTCTGGATGTGAAATACATTCAACCTCTTGGATCAGCTGTGTGACTTTAGGCTCCTGTGCTCAGTTGAGATATCTGTCAAATGATGTCAAATGTGGGTAGTCACTCCCCTGCCTTTTCATTGCGAGAGTTGTTACCGCCTGGGCTTTGTGTTTAGACACAGAAGATGCTTTACTGCATAAAGGAGACTTGTTTTTACTTACTGTTTTTATGGTAGATTAGAGTTTGTGCGCTTTTTTTAATTTTTTTTTTACCTATCTGGTCCCCGTCAGGGAAAACACAAGGCTATGCATGGACAGTGGTTTCCCCTTTGACACTTTCTTCCCCTCCTTGTTCCGTGTCCGTGCTCCTTCAGGTAAGCTGTGCAATGTAGTCACCTTTGCAGGTAAGTAGCTTCTAGCAAGGCAATGCCAGTGCTGCAGACTGCTTGGAATTTGAGCTTCTAGCCATTGAGGCATGCAGAAACTGCCCAAGAATGCTGACTGCTAAAATACGGACACGAGAGGGAAGGTACTGAAGCAGAATGTAAGGCTAAGTGTATTGAATCGTGGAAGCATTAACTACAGTGTGCTATGGTGCTTCTATCTGCTCTTTCTATAAGTTCATTGTAGACTATGGCGTAAATTTGTAATAGTGTTGGGACCGCATTGCTGGTGGAGCACTAGCGGGTCATGCAACTTGAATGCAAAGGGTTTGGGGTTTTAGGCTTTATTTCTCAGAGTTATAAACCTTAATAAGATACATTCTTTGTATAATTGAAAACCTTATAAAAGTAATTGTGCAATCGTAATTTGTACAACTGGCTATTAAACTAAGAACAGAAGGGCAGTCCGTGCCTCAAAGGGTTTCCAATATGTGTAGAAACTTTCCCAGGCAAACTTAAATAGCCATCTTTTTATCTGTTTGAGTTAGGTTTTAAACATCTCCCTGAGGCCTTCTGCAGTTCTTTCATCACAGCCTTATATTAGCATCTGAGAACCAGGCAGTGCAATTGCCGTGCTTGTTTTCCATATGAAAATGTGGCAAACGGAAGGAATAAACAAGTGCTGTGAGGATTGAAAAGGGAGTGGGAGATTTTTTCAAACGGGAGTGTTTCTCAGTCTGCAGTGTATCCTATCTTAAACCTGACTGTGTCACTTTAATCAAAACAGCCCAAATGACACCATCTTTGGAAACGTTCCCCAGAAAACAGGCTTTTATGTAACAGCAGGGTGTTGGTGATTTGGCTTGATGAAATTAATTCCTCTATTCCTTTTGCCCCAAGTTGTGCGGAGACCACATGAGAGCTGTGCTGCTTTGCATGCCATGAGCTTTTAGCTCCTTTGGATACATACAAATTGCAGCATTGGCTCATGCCGTTGGCTGAAATACAAGCTGGAGCTGAATCCCAGTGTTGTTCTGTGTCAGTCCATACTTTATTTCCTCTTCGTCTCCAAGTTTCCCCTCTTCATCTCCAAGTTTCCCCTCTTAGCCCTTCAGCACCAGTGTTAACTTACTCTGACTTCAAAGTGTTTTGCCAGGACCGGGTATCCGAAACTCTTTGACAAATATGCCTTGGCAGGGCAGTTTTAGCTTTCTTTTCTACTTAAGGAAAGCCCTGAGCGTTAAAATGGGTAGAAGGTTTCTCAATAAGCCATTGCTATTTAAAGAAAATAATCGATGCTGAGGCTTTTAAGAAAATCCAAAGCTGTTACATGAAGCCAGTTACCAAAATGTTGCCTGCTTATTTGGCCTTTTATCTTCTGCAGCCGGAGGGAGAAAGTGGTTTAGTATGTCTGATTTGTAGTAAGATCTAAATTGTGGGTTGGATCGTCTGGCCAAGAAAGGTCTTATTGACTTAGGAAATATAAGGTGATCGGATAGATTGGGTGGAGCGAGTAACTAGTTTTCCTTTATATGTTCCTTTGGTGTCTGGGTTAGCATGAGTGGAGGTTCTTGTTCCCTTGTAGCAATGCATCATTTTAAAATCTGTGCCAAATTTAGTACATACTCTTGTTTCATTGCGTTTTCCAATGCCTAAGTGGACTGAGACTTTGGGAACTCAACCTTGCCCTGCAATAGATTCCCATGTGACCTTGAGTAAATCACTTAACGCCTTAGTTCCTCCTTTCTCCACCTGTACAATTTAAATGCTGCTGTTTTGTCCAGTCTTCTTGGAAGATAAAGCTTTGGAGCAAGTACTGTCTGCTCTTATGAATTAGTACAGTGTGTCCTAATCCTCTTTGGCTTTACTGTAAAAACAAAAATACCATGCCAGGCGACTGTAGTTAAAAAGCATATTTCAATGCCTTCCAACTGCCAAAAATTAAGTGAAAGGTACTTGTTACATTTATCCTTCCCAAGCACAACATCCCATGGTTTTTAGAATGTTTAAGAAAAATATAGATTTGGTGGTATAGATGGTGTAGAAACTTTCCCAGGCAAACTTAAAATAGTCATCTTTTTATCTGAGTTAGGTTTTAAACATCTCCCTGAAGCCTTCTGCAGTTCTTTCATCACAACCATATATGAGCATTTGCCACCAGTCAATGGTGGCAAAACCTCTCCAGAAAGGAGGTAGAGGGGCTTTTCTTGATAAATGTGCTTTCTGCATCATTTTCTAGTAAGGCCTGGGGGAAGAGCTAACATAATAGATGTTCAGCAGTGTAAATAGCATCCTTTCTCAAAGTGGCATATGTGATGCTGGTTTCTACCTACTTTGTGCTATTGAAACTCCTTGTCAGCCTTTTCTGTTTGAATTCACATGTACGTGGTGTCCAGGAGAAAAAGGATGGGAACAAGAGCAGAAAGATACAGGCCAATCGCTGCCATGTTAGTGCCTTGGTTGCTGACTTTTTTTGCGATGTGAACAGTAATTCAGCAGAAATGTCCCTGATTATGGAAATATGTAGGGAATGTCTTGTGGGCATCCTGCAGTTTCTTTTTTTCATGAATTACTGTGTTCCAACTGCTAAACATTATGCAGTGATGTATCCTCTGAAGTTAGCCTAAGGCTTGGAAGTTTAATGTTTTCCTTTGATGTCTGCTCGGGACCCTTACTGAACATGAATGTGAAATCCTTCAACACAAAAGGCTGCAGCTCCTCCAGCACGGAGAATTTAGGAAAAGTGGAGAACTTGTGCGTGCCTGACTTTCCCAGTTGGGGTTCAGCTGTTAGCTAGGGAACGCTTAGCAGCTCTTTTCTGTCTTCTCAGACAAGAGCTGCAAGGTTTATAAGCAAACCTTGCTCCCAGTCATTGTGGCCTCGCTGCTTCCCTGCCTAGCAGACTGCTGGAGCCCAAGCTTGTTGGTACAGCAGCTTCTTGGTGAGCTTTATGGCACGCTGAAAGCATGAAACTTTGCTTCATGTTGCAACTGGGGGATCGTAAAGGGTTTGAAACTTTTGTGCTGGCTTTCGGATAACTTGTGGATGAATTCAGCTACTGTGAAGCATTTGGTGCACCACGTATAGGTGAAGTAAGCAGCAATTATTGGTCTTTTGGCGGTTTTGGTTTGCTGGTGGGTTTTTTTCTTTTTTCTTTCTGAATATGTGGGCAAGGCAGTGTGTAATGTTCTTAGTTTCTTTACTTCTCATGAACCAGCTGATATTTGTATGTCGGTTTGCCTTGAAAACATGAAGTTATTTGCTGGGGGGGGCATGCACACAAGCTAAAACAGTAATCCTAAAACTATGACGTGGTTGTTTCAGAACTTTAATCTCATGGAAAAAGGAAGAGGCCAAGAAAAACTAAGTGTCCAAGACTAGTCAAGTGAAAAACCTGCATTTCCATCATAGGAAAAAAATTATATTTGGGGTGGGTAAAGTTGTTACTATTTTCATGGGTAAAGTTGTTACTTTACCTTTTCATGGGTAAAGTTGTTACTATTTTTCATTACACAAGGTTTCTTCTTGCTTCAAAAGTAGATCTTGTTTCTTCCCAATTATGAATTTAAGTTCCCAGCTTCATGGTAATGAACTCTTAAGGCCAGGAGGAGCTACAACAACATCATATCTGACCTCCTGAAGAGCATGGGCCATTGTATTTCATCATGATCGCAGCATGTTTTTCAGAGAAAGCATTTAGTCTTGATTTGAAGACTTCAAGAGAGAAAATTCACTGCTCCCCTTGGTCATTTTTTCCAGTGGTTAATCATCCTTACTATTAAAAATCAGAGACACTGAATTTAGATTTGTCTGGCTTGTGCTTCCTGTCATTGACCATTATTTTCTTTCTTTTGCTAATGAAATAGATGTACAGAACCTGCTATTTCTCCCTATAAAAGGTTGTGGTATACAGTAACCAAGGTCACTCTTCATCACTTTTTTGATAGGCTGAACAGATTCAGCTTTGTCATGATGCAATGCTATTTTTTCAGTTCTGCATCATTTTTCTACATCTTTAGCATTTCAGCATCTTTTTAGGAATGGAAATGGGGCCGGTCTCGTTGTTCCAGCCTCAGCAGTAACATCTTTACAGCATTCACATTTCGTAATTCTATTAGTCTTACCGGCTCAGCACTGCACGGTAAGCTTCTGTTCATTTATTTGCTGTTAGCTCTTTATGCACCCAGTTTATCAATTTTATGCACATTTCTAGAAGCTGTCCAGTAGCTCTTGGATCCTGCTTTTCAGCTCTTGTTCCCTAATGAATTGTCATTTTCAGGTATTATTCAGAGCCTGCTCTTAATTGCAAATATTGCTAGAGTTCAAGCTGTAAGTGATGAACAGCCAAGCAGTTCTGTGAGAAGTCATTAGAGTGGGGTTTTTTTGCTTCCCATTTCACTGCTGTGCACTTGTGGTAAGGTGTCTTGTAGTTCTTGGCGTCCATGAAGTTTTAAATTAAATGAGGGTTGAGAGGACTTCAGTTCTCAGTAAAACAATGTGTCATCAAAGCTGTTAAATGGGAGCCTTTTCCTTCAGCATTTTGACCAGGAGATTGAGCACTGATTAGGCAGAGATGAAGTCTTGCAATCAAACTCATCCCCAGGACCTTTACTAGACACATTGGCGTTTGCTGTCCTTGCTGTTGCTGGCCTGTATTGCAGCAGGGAGGAGGGGACTGGGTCTCAAAGACTGTCATTTGAGTACCTCTCATCAGCTCTGAGCAGCCTTTATTTGAGAGGGAATAAACAAACAGAAATGCCCTTTGCAGGAAAAAGTCAGGATATGAAATCTGAGCTGCATAATGGGTATTTGTAGTACCTATTCCATAGTTACAGCTACCTAAATTAGATCTTTCTGTCCCGTGTAATTGCTTCCTCTGGGGGCTTACCCAGCAAGTCACTGTGCTCCCTCAGATCCTGCTGTCCGTAATGGGATCTGAAGACAGGATCAAGCCTCTTATTTAGTCAGAATGTGGTTGTTTAATAGAAGGAGCCCAAGGTAATTTGTACCTCATTGTATAGTTGTGTTTATACAGCAATTAATTGCTATGTGATTTTTAAAATATTTCATTCTGTTCCAAAAATGAAGGAAAAAGGTAATAATTCAGAACAGTTTAGACTTTCCTCTCGAGGAGGAGGGACAGGGTAAAAATGGATTTTTCTAATCCATCACTTTCTTTATGGAAATAACTCTCCTTTTGTCTGCTGCTTCCTCTGCCTTAGAATTGATAACCTGGGCACACATAAAATATTGTTCCCATTTATTATCCAGGGAGCTGCCAGGGACGAAGGACAGTGAATCATCAGGGTTTTTGCTGCAACTACTGCAAATGCTGAACAACTGGAGCACAGAGTTGATCAGGTCTCAGCCTTCCTGGGTTCGATGGGTGTTTCAGTTGTTGGCCCTTGCAGGTGGAGGAGGAGGAAATGCCAGTGGGCTGGAAGGCTTACTGATGGGGTGAACTGCCCTATGAACTTGCCATGCAGGTGTGTACTTCAAATTTGATTTATAGTAGCAAGAACAAGCCCAGGAAGAATGCGGATATGAGTCTCACAACTCTGAGACCTCTGGTTTAATCTGTAATTCAGTCACATGCACACATGAGTGGGGGGCCACATGGTAGGGGGGTGTGTTCTTTTTCACCTACTACGTCTTGGTGAGAAGACCCTTGCTTCTCAGGAGGAGTCCCTTGTGATACTTTATATTACAGTCTCATTTTATAGTAGCAGGAAATGCTATCAGAGGGCTTCACGTCTGTTTTAGGGGAGCTGTTACGTCTGCCAGCAAGAAACAAATCTCTCTAGGTGTCTGGCCTCTCCTGGAGAGGAGCCTCAGCGTCCGTCTGTTGGAGGTGTTTGGCCTGACAGTTTTTCTCAGCCAGCAGAACTGAAATGGGCAAGGGTTGAAGCTTGAGCGCACACGGAAACTCCGCCCAGAGTGCCTTCTGTTAAAGTACTCTGTGTTTGCACGGAAATCACAGCTGCCAGAATAAGTAGCAATAACGAAGGTAGAAACTGAGAGAGTCTTTACCTGAAACCTGGAATTTGAAGACAATTGAACAAGCCATGGCGCTTGTTTTATAGTAGAGATGAATATTCAGAATTTAGGCAACAGATTGAACAATGAAGGATAACTTTTGATGAAACTTCTCACCAGTAAGGTGCACATATGGTGGCTTCATCTCACTGCAGTGGATCTTATCCAGGGACAGAGAAGAGCTGCTGCCCTGGACAGATCGGCTTTTGCTGAAAAGCAAGTCTGCTGTCATTGTCAGCGTTGGTGCTATTGTGACCTTAGTGGCTGTATTAATGGAATGCAGTGTTCCACTGACATATGGACAGTCACGGTTATGCTGCTAATTTAATAACTTGTTGCATTAGCAGTTTCCATCTTCCGTCCCAGTTCTGTCTTGTGTTTATCTCTAACACCCATGCACTAGCAATAATTAATGTGGAAATAAAGGGGGCTTGATTGTTGGATGCTTTGAGCAAGCATCAACCTACAGTGCTGCTGTCTAGCAGCACTCAAAAATGGTGGAAAAACCCCACAGCTGCTGCTGCAGCAATTGCAGATTCACCAGCATAAAATGCATTTTTCGTCTCTCTGTATCCATAAAGACACCACTCTGCTTTGTTTTCATCCTCTGTAGTTTTTCACAGTAAATAACAAAGTGCTTCTCTCCATATTGATTTTTACATACCAAAATGTAAAGGCTTGCATTCAATGGATGTCATTGATGACTGAAGTGCCAGAGGTGCCAAACTCGAGATACCTCAACTCCTTTGAACTTCCTGCAGGCTGGGGAATGAAGCTGTGGAGGTGGAAGGGATCAGCAGTACGGCCCAAGGCCCAGGATGAAGTCCTGAAAGATGCGGATTTTCATTTCCTTCTCCCATCCCATGTCACCTAGATCATACAGTGAACGTGGAGGTTACCATCTCCTTTCAGGCACTGCCCTTCTCCAGGGCTCTCAGAAGTGCTCTGGGGTAGAGCTTGGTGCACTTCATATGAAAAAACATCGCTTCTGCCAGCAGGCATACCTTGGTCGTTTTCTTTGGTTTAATGTTGGGTAAATGTTGGTCTTCTGTTGTGAGTGTTCTTCTACTGGTTGTCCAGCAGGAATAATTTGTGGCTTCCTCTCTTTAATCCGGTGCTGTTTCCGTGGGCTGTCTTGGCTTATCGTTTGGAGTGCTCTATGTGGGAAATGGAAGCAGCTCTCTAAGACATATTCCTGTCCCATGGGGTTAAAAATGCTCCTTAGGCAATGCACTTGCTCTTATTTTTGCCCAATTAAGCAGGCTGGTGCCAATCCATGTGTAGTTCCAGAAGTTGGTGGAGATTATTAGAAAAGCCTAGATCTCTCTTAACTCTCCCACCAAAAGATGTCGGTTTCCCATGAGATAGAAGAGAGTTCTACTTGCACTATACATGTGTATTATACAGCACTTTGTTCCCTGGCAGCAGGAGCCGTGGAAGAGATTGAGAAGAAGTGTATACCCCACAAGAAGATGACTGGACCTGGTCAAGGAACTTGATGCTAAATTCCCTTCCAATCTGCAAGACCTCCAGTAGATCTTGAACTCCTGATCTGAAGTGGGGGCATGTGACAGCCACCCACGCTCACAAAAGCTGTGCTGCCCTTCTTCTTCTGGTCTGCCCAGTGCTGCATTAATGCAGGCATGGATTTTCCTTTGGCAGAGGGAAGCTGAACAGGCGAGGAAGGGAGTGGTCGCTCCCTGATGCAGTGCCCATGCTCCCTGCTCTCTCGTGGGCTGCAGGGCTTAGTCACACGCATCTGTCCTCCCTCCTTGGGCTGCAGAGAAGAGAGGGATCCATGTCCTGAAGCTGCTCTGGTTTTCTGTGCCCCCTAAATAAATCAGAGTGATTGCCTTTAAAAGTAAATACTGTATCTGCTTTGTTTCCCCACAGTTTCCCCATCCTTTTTCATTTTAAAGTCAAGTTTTGGAGCACAACAGCAGCAGCAACCAAGAGGCCATCAAAATCACAAGAGAAGCCCCAAAATATTGTGAGGTTTTATAGAAGCAATAAATTTGGTGTATTTTTTGTTTGCCTTAAGTTGTTTGTGCCTTTAGCATTCACATTTTGAAATTTCACTTTGAAGTCTGTGGGCTAGAAGCACATTTGAAAACAAATAAGAGCAGAGTCCAGGAGCCCAGGGCTTTAATAAGGAGGCTGAATAGCACAGGCCTCATGATAACACGATGAGACTTAACAGCGTCGCATTTGAACTGAGTCTAGTCTGGAGGGCAGCCTGCCAGGCGTGTTGGAGGGAGACAGGAATGGAGCAGTTTGCAACTACTTTCTGAATTTTTACGTGCTTTATAGAGCTTTTTTCAGACTTTAGCTTAGCAGAGTGATGGCTTAAATTGTGTTAGAAATCCACGCATTTGAGGAAAAACAAAACCCTCAGTTTTAGGCAATTTGTATTTCCCTCAATACTGATCTTCATTAATTGCAAAGCCTCAGAAAAGATCTCTCTCCTGCAATGGCAATACAAAATTTCCCTTTGAAAGAAGTCTCTTGCTCTCCCCTCTGGTGATAATGGACAGCCATACTGACAAATGAATTAATAACTGGGAATTTGCTCTGGGATCCTGCCCCATTTAAATCAGTTTGTACAGGCTCTCTGCCTGGGAGCAACACAGCCCCACAGGAGCATTGGTGTCACCTTTGTGTTGTGCTGACGTGTGTTCGAGAACCGCTTCGATGATCAGGACAGCAGCGCTTCATGGCTCGCTTCTGATGGGATCGGGCATCTGTATAGTCCAGTTTGTCTTCATCTTCCTGAGCAGCGTCGATGTTACAGAGGGAACACTGTAGAGTGTGTGCTGAATGTCCTCTTGTGGTTCATGATACTTTTTCCTAAGCGTTTTTGGGAGTCCTGTGAACAGTGCTGGTTTTTCTTAGTTTCAACTCCTAGAAACATGAAAAATGAGAAAATCTCACTTAAAATAATAACCCCAAACAAACAAAAACCCCTGTTCTAAGTCCATATTTAACAGACTGAATTTTGAGCCAAGCTGGGTATTTTAAGGATGAGGAGGGGGGAGGCTGGCACTGAAACACTGATTTCAGAGCACAGCAGAGTGTGTGGTGTGAAAGCTGTGTGGGCACTAAAGGGCTCTTGTAGGTTCGAGTAGGTCTGAAGATGGCTTCAGCTGGCAGTGACAGCTAACTTATTTTAGCCTCTTTGGAAAGTCTGCCCTTCAGCCTCTTCTGGTTGTGGCACAGGGCGTAGAGGACTTGCTGGGTCTAAGGGGTGAGGTTCTCCTCCCGCACACAAAGCAGGAGTTGATGCTTTTCCCGCAAAAGCGGGATGTAGCAGAAGCCTGAGGTTCTTCCGTCACTGATAACTTGCTCCGTTCACCTTTTCCCTGACAGTGTCATCCTATGGCCTTTTCCGAGCAGCAGAGAATTTATGTCACAGGAGGCAGAGGCGATGCCACCAGGATAGCCTGCCGGTATTTTTGTGGGTGTGCGTTCAGACCTTCTGCGCTGCCTGGCTGCAGTCTGTCCCTGCCTGTCCTGTGCGGTGAAAGTGCTGAGCTGGTTCCTGTTAGGACAAAAGCCTCTTATCAGAAACGCGGCTCGCCCCTGTTTGCGCTGGGTGCGGGGGGATGGAGGGGGCTGAACAAACACCTGCTGCTGCCAGGAGGCAGAATAAAAAATTGTAATAGCATCTCTCATTAGAATAAAAAAAAAAAGTAGTAAGATCTTTAATCTTTCCAGTTTGTGCACCTTCCCTTCTCACAGACTACATAACCTGCGACATAGACACGGTGTAAAACTGCTCAGATATAGCTGCTCCTAGGATGAAACACAGCAGACTCATAGTTATTCACTGTGTAATCTCACAGCAACGTAAACTGCTGGGGAATAAGGCCGTGCTGAATTAATTGAATTACTTCAGAGATGAGTTTGGTCCACTAATTCCGTATCGACTTTGGGCTTTAAATAGCATTAAGAACCCATGTTAAAACTCAATTAAAACTCAGGAACGCCGTTTGAACAGGGTAAGGTCACATCTGTGCACGAGATGGAATAATGTAACCAGTTCCCTTGACATGGGTCTGTATCTCGCATAATCGGAGCAAAATTGAATCTCCGTTTAATCCAATCATTGACTGTCCCTTCTGTGAGGAAGAACAAGGTGGAATTAATGAACCCTGAGGAGGTCTCTGTAGTCTGTGCGGATACAGGGACCGAGTAATTGAACTCGTGCTCCCTTGGGAAATACTTGAATATGGTGCAAGTAGATGGTTGAAATGGCTCGCACTGTCTAGCGCAGCTCCCAGAATCTGCAGCAGGTATTTTCATAGTTAAGTTCTCCCGACTTTCTTTCCACGTGCAGTGACTCACAGGTAACCTCCTCTTGGAGTCATCGTGCACCTAGTGCTGTTACCAGGCATAATGGTTCCTTTAAACACATTGCTGGGCTTACCTTTTTTAATCAATTCATTATTGCCATAATTAATAGGGCTTGAAAGGTGCTATTAAGGCAGAACTTTCTCTGTGATATTGATTGTTAGGTGGAATAGCATCTGATAGGAAATGGGATTAAGTGCTAGAGGGAGCAGGATGAGTGTGAGGAGAGCCTGTGTTTTGGAGCATGTCTTTGTACGCACCCTTGTGTGTACCTTAAAGGTCTCCTCTCCCTTTTCAAATTGTATTTTATGAGAACATTTCATCCTTAGGTGTTTAAAGGCTAAATGAGCAGCAAGAATAGGTAGATCCTACAGGCAATGTTGTGCAAATGACTAGTAGCTTAAAAACAAAAGTTGTACATAGAGATGGGAAGTAAGTGATAAAAGAGCTATCTCTGAATAGGTCATTGGATGAATTTTTCTCCCACAGACTTCAGTGCCTCTTAAACCCTGGAGTCCGTAGTACTGTTTCTCTTGCTCTGAATTGCTCTGTCCCAGTGGGGATATCAGAAGCACAGAGAACATGTTCTCTTTTGAAGAGTCCAGATGGCTGTGGTCATTTGGCTTCTCCTGATGCTGCCATTTCGCATTGCCTGGGACGTGCCCACTGCCATTGATCTCTGGAGGTGGCTTTGGGCCCTCTGTTCCTGTTTGCATCCTTGCAGCGAGAATTATTTGTAGCTTTCAAGAGCGTAGCATGGAGGGGCCCGCTCTGTTCCTTTTTCCTCTTGTACCTCTTTGGGACCAGTCACCTTTTCGTTTTTGTTTTATTGGTTTCTTAAAAGGCTGCCAGCTGGATGTAGGTAAGTGGAGGTTTTCCCTGCTGCAGTCTGCAGAGAACGAGCATCAGTCTGTAGCCATTTAGTCCTGGCAACTGCTTCCTATTTTTCCAGATGATTCCAGCCAGCTCTTTTTGTGTTCAGCCTATTGTCAAATGCCATCACAAAGACTTGGGGTATTAATCCTATCATCTGTACAGCATGTGGAACTGCTGAGTGGGCTGTGCAGTGAATGAGAAGCTGTAGGTACTAGGGAAAAGGGGTATGGTGTGTAGGCGTGTTTGGAGCGCATTCAGAATTCATGCCTTTCCCTGACTGTACTGATTGAATCTAAAAATTTCCTTCCGTGTCTCCAGCAGTCACCAGTAGCTTGTATGTGCAAGCGCAAAGGTCTGATGGCGGTCGGAAGGCCGGTGAAACGTGAAACAGGCTGGAGTGGTGGATGGGGCATAGCCCTTCTCTGTGTCTGCGGTTGCCTGTGTGCTGTTGCTCCACTGAAGAAGGCTGTGAAGGAGTCATGCATCTTGCTTGGAGCAAACAGAATAGTAGATTCAGCACTTCAGATTGAGGCCAGAATGTAACAAGTGGACTAAACCAAACTGACAGCTCCCAAGGTCATGGGTGTTGAATATATAAGGATTTAGCTTTGAGTCTTGCAGGCTGAGTCCATCTCTTAGTGAGCAAAACGTGTCTGCCACAAAGGAGCTGGCACTTCTTAGATGCTGGCTGCGTGTTACGCTTCCGTCTGCGGCAGATCTGGTTTAACAGCGTCTGTGAAACCCAAACTCCCTATCCTGCAGACTGTCTCTCACTAGAGCTGCAGTTCTGCGCTGTGGTTCTTTGCCAGCAAATTCAGTTTGAGAACTTCCTACTCTGAACGACTTGTGTCTGCCCTCGTACTGTGATTATTAAGTAGTCTGTGTGATTGCCCTTTAAACTGGATTTCATGATACGGTACAAGGAGAAAAAACTATGTCCCTCAAACCCACCCACCCCCCACCAAGCATTTGTTTTTAAAAATAATGATTTCACAGATCTAATTTGGAATCAGCACAGCTGAGGGGGCCATAATGAATGTCTGTAATTGGGTGGTAGGAACTTCTTAAACCAGAGCAGCTGCCAAAGGCTTCTTAACATGGAGCTTCTGCTGTAACGAGAGACGGCTTGGCAGGCGAGGATCTGCAGCCAAATAGCTGACTCCAGGCTTGTGGTTTCCCACCTGGGTACTCAAATCCGCACTCCTTAGGCCCTGCAGCTCTTAGATGCCTCCATGCTGAGTGGAGCACCCAGGAACGGGGAAGGTTTTTGAACGTCAGTAGTCAGGAGGATAAAGCTGTTGTGTATTGTGCATCTCAAAAGCGTGTATTGTTTTTTAGAGGGCTCAGGCAGGATGTGATTCCAGCCAGACGTTGAGTGTTAGCAGTGCAGAGAAAAATATGTGCTTGGGCTTTCAGTGGGAAACAACGACAAAAAAAACTTTTCCATTTCTTTCAGCTGGAGAGTGATGCCAGGAGCTGTTGTTTTAGAGAATAAAAAGTCTGGATTTATAAGTGTGTGTGTGTGTGAGATACACCTTGGAATGTGTATCAGGAAAATCTACATAGGAAAAAATGCACAGCATAGAAAGCAGGTCTTACTGCTCATAGTCACTGTTCAGGGGAATACCAAGCATGTTGTGGAAATTTCTTTGTGTGTTTCTTAAATAAAATAATAAAAAAAACCCCAAACCAAGAAAAAAATATCTGTTTGTGTATAAATAGATCTGTTTCTTCTGATTTCATACTGCCCATTACAGCATGTGTCAATTTTTCTGGAGTGCGAGAAGAGAAGGAACATCTCCAGAAAATGTTGAGGTTATAACACCCAGATAAAACCTGCCTGTGCTACCTTTACAAAGATGCAGTCAGCTTAGTCTTGCAGAGGGCAAACGCACTGGTGAACTTGAGGTGCTTGCCAGACATTTCTCGCTTCTTTTTGTATGATTTGCCAAATCCTTAGCTAGCTGGAGGGTGAATATTAAGAGAGGCAGCAGCACTGAAAGCTAAGCAGTGGTAAGTTGAAAAGTTCTGCTTGGGCAGGAGATAATTAATGTGATTTTTTTTTTTTTTTTTGCAGTGACCGCCCTTAGATACCCTAAAGTGCTGGCTTGAGCTGGAAGGAAGGGCATCTCTGAAAGGATGCTACTGTCCCTTGAGAGTGGGCTGGAATAGTGTCCAGTGAGCCCCAAACACAGAGCTGATGGGTTTGGTTTTGTTGTTTATTAAAGACAGGCCTTTGTACAGCAGTAATGGAAAATCCTATTTCTGTACCAATAAAAACTTTGCTCCCATGGTTGTTGTTATTGGCAAACTTAGTCACTTTGGTGTTTATGGAAAAGTATTTACTGGGAGGGACTGGATGGTTAGCAAGCTTCATCTGCTTTCATTTTGCTTTGATGGCACACATGTTGCTGTGGGACCTTCTGTTTCATCCCTGTACCCCATCCACAGGCCATCCTTCCAGGCTGGTATCCCTCTTCTGCAGCCTGGGCAGCCAGTGCCCCTGCTGTTTGCTGTAGCAAGGTGCAGCATTGCCTGGGTCTGGCTTGGACTCTTCTTTCTGGCCTGAGGGGCATCAGCGTTGTGTGGGTTCCTACTTTACCACACAGGATGCTGAAACAATGCAGTGTGTGTTTTGTAGCAGTCAGGCTAGACCTAGTTGGCATGTGGGGTATCAGCCAGCTGACAATAACAATAACAAAGAATTTGAGTGCTGCAGAAAGATTAAAAGAAGCTTCTCTAATAAATGCAATTACACAAATGTGCTTGAGCCATGTGTCCTAGTTAATTCTTGCCCAAGAAAAGAGGCATTCCTCAGGGCACTGCTTTTGTCTGACTGAAAGAGATATCCAAGTGCCTCAGGCATCCTCTTTGAATCCAGAGTGGCTCTTCTGTGCCCCGGGTGGCAACCAATATTGGGCTTCAGATTCCTCTGAAGAACAGTTACTCCTTCAGGACTGAGTCAATTCTTTCGCCAGGCAGTGACTTTATAGCTGGCAGAGCCCTTGCTGCCATCCAGACCTCACAGGCAGCTTTCATTGCTGGATGTGGCTCCCTGCCTGCACGCCCCGTGGCGTTGTGTTTGCCCACAGAGGTGCCTCTGCTCCCTGGTAAGGAGCCTTTTGCCTACGTTCTCGCAATTGGGGATCTTCTAGTGGACCTTCGCCACTTCTGGAGAGTACCATGACACCAAGAAGGGCACCAGGCTAACCACCATGACAGGCTGTACTTGTTGTCTTGTCAGGGCAGTTTTAAATCACGTCTTTAATGTTTTTTGTTCTCTCCTGCTGGTAAGTGAATTTTCCGTCTCTGCCTTTCACATGAACAGGACTCGTGACGGAGAGAACGTCTTACAGGCTGTTACAGAGCTGCTTGCCGTTAACCCAGGCAGCACCCAAGAAAGGTTAATGGATTGGTACCCCAGCTCTGGGAATTAGGACTGTTAACTGGAAGCGTGCAGCAGCCTCCCCAGTGCGCAGGAGGCAGCTGATCAGTGCAGATGTGTGTGGATGTAGGCGACGGGGGCCAGATCCATCCATGGGCTTGCTGGTTCTCGGCCATGGCTTTGGCTTTGCTTCTCTGTGAGGCAGCGGTCGGGCAGGCGTAGGCGTGCGTCCCGAGGGCTGGGCTGGTGGAAGGGGACAACCTGGGAAGGGCAGGGACCTCCCCGAGATTGCCTTGTGTGTCACGGGGAGAGCACGTTTGTGCTGCCCCAGGTCAGTCTTAACAAATGTCCTGTGTTAGCGGGCCAGGGATGCTAAACATTGACTGTTGCTCTTTTCTCTCAAAGCGCCGTCTCCCTCCTTTTAAGGATATTTAGTCTGAAATCATTGCTCATCTGTAGAAGCTGAGGTTTTAAGAAAACCATTAAATATTCCAAGGTTCCTGGTAAGGTGCAAGGTAAAGGATTAAATGATCTAGAAAAGCTGCTCTTTGACTCTCCCAGCTCCTTGCCCCTCAGTGCATACGTTCCCTGAGGTATCTCATAAGTTAACTGCTGTGCCGAGAGCAACCGTGCTCTTGCTCGTGAGCACCAAACGTTTAATTCAGTGTGTGCTTGTCGAAGTATGTTAAAAACGTAGGTAGCACTTGCGATGTGTGAGCCAGCTCACGTAAACGAGGCACCGTCACGGAGTAATGTTACAGGTTTGACACAAATGGAGCCTGCCGCTCGTGGAATTGTCCCGGCTACCTGGAGTGTCCTGCGAGGCTGGCATCGCCCCGCTCTCTTGGAAACACGGCCTTTTCATGGTGATGCTGTAAGATCTGAGGAAACATGGGTTGGAGAGGATGTGCCACGACTGGTGATTTTCTGGTGTGGTTTTGCTGCTCTGTGGTTCTCTCTTGTCCACGTTCATCTCTCTCCAGTTGTATCTCATCTGATGTTTAGATCCAGTCCTGAAGATCTGTCGGGTTACCAGTGGGAATATGAAGGCTTGCAGACACCTCGGCAAGGTTAAGGTCTTTTCTAAAACCACTAGACTAGAGGTTGTACTTGTGCACAGCACCTTGCACAGATAGGTCCCGATCTGTCGGTTTGGTTCACTCTCCATCTGTGCGCTCTTCCTAAGGGGAATCGATGTGCTGTCAAGTGCAACGGGAAGCCTCCGTGAGCACCCTGTTTTTAGAAAAAGAGATTCAAATCAATATTTGGCAGCAAGACTGCATTAGGTGAGGTTGAGGCCGTAGTGTGAAATTCATAAACAGAACTGAAAGGGTGAAAATAGACATTGATGGGATATAAGAGAGAAAACATCTTAACTCTTAAGGCTTGCACGGCACTGGAAGTGCTGGTGGTATCAGGTGAAGTTCCCAGTGGGCTGCCACTGCGCCTTGCGAAATGGGCAGGCGTTAGAACTGGAGGCCGCTGCGCCCTTCCCGCCTGCAGGACAAGACCTCTGTTCATCAGTGCTCGTCTCCTCCTGACAGTTCACGCTGTGCTCTTTCCATCTGGAAGGGTGGAACGATGTGCGTTTCTCAGGCCCTGGCTAACAGTTGCTATAACTACCATTAATGGAGTCATGGAGGGCAGGTCCTGGTTTAGCCTTATTCCTATCAACCAGCCAACTGAATTTTGTTTTCTTGCCTTTCAGTCCTTTCAAGGAAGCCAAGGACGAGCATACCTCTTCAATTCAGTGTGAGTATTACTTCGTACGTGTCTCCTCTGCATCTCTTAGGATAGATTTAAGAGAACCCTTGTGAAGAAGAAAACAAAAGGATAGTCTTCCTTTAGAAAACCTCCGCCTAAGACTGGAGAATGGTTGGAGAAAGAAGCAGGAAATAGCACTGATTCATATTTGATTTTATGTTGAGGTTTCAGATAAGCAGCTAGGAAAAGGTGGTTTTTTGTCATCAGATTGAGAAATAAGAGCTAACGGATGAGTCATTCTCTTCTCGGAGAACATAGTTGGACCAAAGAGTCAGAGTTTCATAAGTGTAGAGAACAAACGATATCTAAATATGAACTTACTTTTTAGAGCTAGCATAGAAATTAAGTATAATTTTCCCAATAACTGAAAATAGTTTTGGTGAGATCACTGCTGGGTTGTCTTTCAGAAGAACTGCTGATTTCAGTTACATTTTTCAAGTTTCCATTTGGGAAAGTAAAAGTACCATTTTATCAATTTGAAAATGAAAATCTTTTTCAAATGTGTAATTAGTGCAATTTACTAGAATGTTATTAATCTTCCGTTCAAAGCTTTATAGAATTTTACTTGAATAAAAATTCTATTTTACCTTTTCCTTCTGTTCTAGAACTGCAAGAGATCTTTGTTTCAGGCACAGCTGTGGTACTCGGTATCCTGAACTTCGTCCTTATGTTTTCAAATACTGCAATAAAATTGCTGTCAGCTTCATTGTAGCATCTTGCTGTGGAAAGACACGCTAACAGGGAGCATCTCTCCTTTTTCCCCAGAGTTAATGTGGGCTGTGGCCCTGCAGAGGAGCGGGTGTTATTAACAGGCTTACATGCGGTTGCAGATATTTACTGTGAAAACTGCAAAACCACACTGGGTTGGAAATATGTGAGTATCAGCATCATTTGTTTTTCCTGTGGATGTCTTTGCTCCAGCCCTTTCTGAAGGTGTGTGTATGGTAACGTGATCTCGTGGAAAGACCATTAACTTGGGAACCAGAAATGCAGATTCTGGTCTGTAGGGTCTGTAGCCACGTCTTTTTTCCCTTCCTGCATTTGCATTTTCTCTCCTGTGGTTTGGTTGTTGCATCCAGCCAGAGCAGGAGCTCTTTGTGGCTGATGAATTTTTTTACTAAGAATATACACTGTGGGCTTGGTTTTGATGGGTGTACCTTAGTGAGGTTTAACATAAATGAGGATAACTTCAATCAGTCTTGTGGTTCATATTGTCTTTTTTCGCAGATGATACCAGAATAATAGAATGACCTGTATATTGTTAATCCTGTGTCCTTCTCACTGGAAATGCTATTGAACATGAGTTTATCTGTTTGCTGTCTCTTGCTCTTCATAAATTCAATTACCTTCAAATAAAGGCTTATGCTACAACCTAATTTCTGCTTCAGGAGGCACGCAGCGTACTTGTTTGTCAAAACATTTTGACCAGTGTCTGAACAAAACATATATTGTTTCTGTGGCCTCTGGACAGAAATACTCTTTAACGAATCGGTCGAAAGGCTATAAAAAATAAAGCATCAAAAATTGATGCGGTAGGAATCCATGCAGAAACACAGCATGGATCTCACAAACAGAGAAGGACACTAAGTACATAAATTGAGTTTATTGTAAAACAAAATACAATATTTCATAAACATAGCAGTAAGCCGAAGCCTCTCCAGCAATAGAATTAACATTCTTTCATATGCATTACATGCGTGCAAACAGCACACCTGGGCAGAGGTGAACCGCTTTTAAGGATGCAACCTCAATAACGGGAGTCCCTCCTGGTTGGGGATCCCATAGATTTCCTCGCTTCCTCAGTTCTGCAGTGTTGAAGCACTGTGTGTGCTGCAAGCACGCATCTGTGTAGAGTGGGTCCTTCTCGTCCCTCCGTGCCTGTTCACTCCATTTCCACACGAAGTTTGCCATAATCCATCTTGTTCCCGATGGTAGTGCTTTTACAGCATGTTTCATCAGAAGACCTCTTCATTCTTAACAAACATTAATAAATTCTCAGACCACACTAGGGAGAAGCGGATTTTATCAGCTGAAGCATAGTTCAAGGGGCAGTTGCTGTTGGCCTACAGAAAGCTGCATGTTTACACATGTGCTTTTTTCCAATTACTCCTTTTTTCCAGCCTGTAAAGATAGCTAGAAGCAGGATTTAAGATTCTTCCAACATAAATTTCCTGAAAGCCAACAGGAGGACCTAGAATTTGACTGTTTTACTCTGTAGACAAGGCTAAGACTTGTGCCAGCACTCCCAGATCTGATCCGTAACTGACTTAACCTTCAAACACCACCTTGATCTCATTCTTTCTCCTTTCTTTAGGAACACGCTTTTGAAAGCAGCCAGAAGTATAAAGAAGGCAAATACATCATTGAACTAGCTCACATGATCAAGGATAATGGCTGGGATTGAATGGAAAGAGCCCAGCCCTACCAGCGTGTAAGAAAATGCCATCCAACCGAACATTATATCCAAGAGTGAGAGAGTGACTGAACGCTTGGTTCCATGCATTTAGAGGCTCTGCAATTTGGGAGCATCTTCACACCCTTCTCCATCTTTATTGGTGACTGGCCTCTAAATTTCTGTCTCTCTGTCTCTTTGCTTTGTATCTGTTTGTGAGTTGACCCTGGCTGCTTCTCTCTCTGTTCTGGCGTTGGCTAAGAGAATGCACCGAATGCCTGACAGCCATTCCATGTTGACGAATGTTTAAGTACAAACTGAAGTTGGCTCTGTGGTGGCATTTTATCAGAAGGTCTCGGTGCGTGAGGAAGACCCGAGTTTTGGGCAGGAGAAGGTGATAGGGGGTGGGGAGTGGGCCCGAAGGGAAGTCATCAGAAGTTGAAACTGTACTTCTCCTTTAAGTCCTGGTTAACCAAGGCTTGAAACTATCTACTTGTCTAAATGGACAGAAAAATACCTCACGGCTGCGTTCTCTCTGAATTGTAAAACCACTGCTCCATTGGTGGAGCTTCAAAGCTGGCTGAGCACGAGTCATAACCAGTTCCCCCACAAGCTAATCGCAAATCTGTGTTTTGTTTGCCATTTATGAACTTGTTTGTGGGGGGGAGGACCCGAAGGGTGGAGAGATTCCCTGCCTCTCCTTTTTCTTGCTGTTTCAGGGTAGGTAGGTCAAACATCCCAACAGAGTTGCGCTGTGAGGAGCATCCTCACAGCTGGAGAAACCAAATCCTGACTTTGGAGCCCTTCAGAGAGGAGGAGAACGGCACAGTGGGGCTGGAGCTGCAGCTTAGAAGACATGACGGGGGAAAAAAAGGCACGTGCTAGGCAAGAAAGAGGAAATTACATAGAGGAGGATGGGGACAAACTTAGTAACGCAGGGTACCCCTTGATTTCCTGGCCTCCACTGAGCATCCTTGGAGGTCTTTTACTAATCCTTCACAAGTGCGAGTAGGAAAATGCTGTTGCATTAAATCCCAGGCCCCAGCCATCAGCTCTGCTCTTGGGGCCTGGCAGAGAAAGGGTGTGAGAGTGGGGAGAGGAGGGAGCGGAGGAGCCTGGCGGTTTTAGGAGTATTGCACAGGTGGATATTTCAAGCCATGAGGTATCCTCCCCAAAACCTTCCCCCCTTTTCCCCCTGTTGCAGGCACAGGGGGAATGGGAAAGAAAAAAGAATAATTAAACATCTTCCCCCTACCCCTGAAATTGTTTATGCCTTGGAGTTTAAAGGGGAGGGGTAGATGTGGGCATCATAACTGCAAGGGACAAGTCCTTCCCATTTTAATTTTTTCATTTTAATTAGTGTGGACCTTCCCCAGGTGGTTGGTGCGGAAGGGGCATCGTGTGTGAGAGGGGGGCTGTGTTAGGCATAAGTGACAATGTGAAGTTTGCTCTGCAACAGTCCAGCCAGTATCTGGTGCATAACTCGAGGCTATTTAACCGAATTAGTTTTCTCTCTCTTGAGTGAATTTTCTTTTTGTTTGTGGAATTCTTTCAAGTAGGTTAATCCATTGGGGGAAATCTTTCTTAATCCAGAAGGAAAGAGTATTGTGCAGGGGTTCCTTACGAAACTGAAGCTTTGGAGGTGTAATCTGTTGTGGCTGGCCCCCACGCCCAAGGTCCTCGGTTAGCTGCGGGGATCGGGACGGACCGCCGGTGGCGAGAAAGTCGTCAGCTGTTAAATGAAGGGGATGTGAGCAGAGACGCTACTTACGGATCAGGGTGGACCTTAGGTGTTGGGTCCTTGTGCTGAAGGCCAACCTGATGGCCCCCCTAAGCAAAGGCTGTTCTTTCTCTTGAACCACTATTCTTTACAGCCTTGGAGAGAGAGGGGAGATGGAGTCTGGCTGCAGCTCCTGCAGTGGATGGAGTTGGCTCGGTTTGTGGCTAACCTGTTAGGAGGTGGCTTCTGCCTTCACCCGTTCTGCTGTGGCTGTGTAACAGTTGCTTCAGCTTTTGTTTCCGATCGTTTCTGCTTCCATCATCCACATTCCCTTCAGTGATAAAAATCTAGTAGAAATCAAAAACTCTGCAGCACCTGCTATCTTATTGACTTTGGCACTGACCTGGTCCCATTTTCCTGTCTTGGTTGGTGATCCATGACAATTTATTGGGCTTTGACTAGTGGGAAGTAATTTGTGTTCTTCGAAGAGCTCTTCAGTCTCCCCAGATACGTAACCTTTAAAGGGGTCTGGATGGAGCTGGGAGAAGTACAGGATAACCCCAAATCATTAATATGAGGTTGAGAAAAAGAACAGACAGGGGCTCGTGGTTTTATGTTGGTATTTAGAGGGATGGCCTATAAAAAGGCGGTATAAAAGGTAGGCCTGTCTCAAGGACTGCTCTGAGAAATAGGAACAGTTACTATAGAGAGCTACCAGGTATAAATGTTTTTATCCAGACACTTGGGACAAGAAAGGACGATGATCCATTAGATCGGGCTGCTTTTAACTGTTCACATGGGTTATGCTTTTAATGGCAACCAGTCTAAGCTTGAGTACGGCAAGATCTTAATCTGGTTTTAATTGGTTTTGTCCTGTCAGCATCCACAGATTCACACTTGCTGAGAATCTGGCCTCAAGCCCCAGTAGGAAAAAAATATGTGTGCCTGTGATCATCCCCAACACCCAGACAATTATCTATAGAGTGACTTTAATACCCTGTACAGGGAGATAAGGAAAAATGGGCTTGTGAGGCTCATTGACATTTGTTCTCTGCTCTGTGTCCATTAGATATGAAGTACTTCTTAGTCCGCTGCTAACTCATCTGTGACTTGTATCGGGAGCTGGTGACCAGACAGGATGACCAGATCTGTGTGCCAGCGGCTGCCACAGTCAGCGCAGGCTAAATTAATGACTTGTAGAGTGATACATTCAGAGCATAACCAAAGAACCTCACTCTCTGCATCCCTCTGGTCGTGTGAGTTGACTGTAGCCAGTGTCTTACTGAGCAAGGTGGGACTGTTGTTTCCGAGCTGGAGATGTGGCCCATGGAAGCTGCCTCCTTGGGCAGGCAGTGCCTGAACGCAGAGCACCGAGTGCCCATGGTGCTACTTCCCGTGGGTGATATCCTCGAGAAAACACGAACAGCAGCGAGTTTTGCTGGGTTTTTTATGTGGCAGCCTCATCTCTGGCAAGCTGCATGCACCCTTGAGTTTACATCACCCCCGTCCACCCCAAAGCTCAGACTTGAGTAAGTTTTAAATTGTTTTGCTCTGGTGGATTATCTGGTGTGAAATCCTGATCCCTGTAATAAATCTTCAGATTATAATATATACAAAGCAGGAAAAAAAATTACCTTGTGAAATATACTTTTGTAAATAATATTTAATTTTTTTTAAAAAATAATATATTTGGTGCTGTTTTCTCAGAGCCCCTCCCTGAGAGCACTTTTTTGTTGTTTATAAATGATACTGTTTCCTTCTGTATTTGTTGGAAAATATGCTTAAAGGGAAACAAAAATCTTAGTATACGTTGTCCTCTTATGTCAATCCATTTTTCCCCTGGACATGGCAGGAGAGGGGAGTCACTCCTGCTTCCATCTGGCAGAAGTGGTCTCAGAATTGTCCGGATTACGGACAGCAGCCCACGGGCCGGGCAGGTACCGATGCGTGGGACGGGAGGTAGCTCCAGGCACTCGGGGAGTGCACCGGTGCCCGCGGTTACACGCCGAAACACCTTCCCTCAGTGCCGGAGGTCCCGTCCGGCAGCCTGAGCCCCATGTCAGCTCGCGCTCCCGCGGCGCATCCCACAAAAGCCGGTGGGGCTCCGTCTGGGCGCGACTTTGCTGAGGAGATCTGGTTTGTAGGATCTGGGCCTGAAATTTTCTCTTGCACCAGTATTGGCTGGAGTGAAGTAGATACCGAGACTTAGAAAACAGGATTGAATATAAGCTGCAACCTCCCAATGGCTGTTTCCAGTTGCTTGGGGGCAGCAGGGATGGAGGATGGAGATTTCTAAGTAGTCATTGTTTTTAAACTAAAACATAAGTATTTGGACGTGGATCCTGGTTTTCTTTCTGGGTTTCGTTGTTTGGGGTTTGTTCTTTTTTTTTTTAAACCAGGCTGCTACATAACAAGTTAGAGTGAAAGTTTACCTCTCTGGCAGTAAAGGTCTTTTTTTTCGTTTGTTTTCCTTTCTGTCTTGAACGTGTCCCCCCCCTTCTCCTTCTCCTTCATTTTTAATTCATTGGGTCTCTTGTTTATCCCAGAGTGGACCAACAGCACAAACCACTGGACTGTGTTTTGCTGAGCAAGGAGCTGTTTTCAGTGCTTAGTAACTGTTGCACACTCTTTATTTCTCTGGTTTTGGTGTACACGATTTAAAAATATACAGAAAAAAAAAAGTCCCTGCAAATGAAATCTGTTGTTACTGTGATGATCAAGTGAGAATTTTCTCTGTACGCATTTTTCTAACCGGTATGTGAGAGTGTGTTAATCATGCATTTCACTGCACTTCCTTGCTTCGGGAGGAGTGTCACGTTTCCGTGTGAACCAGTTCTTGGATGAAGAGATGACACCCAAACACCCGGTTGGGTGAAGAGATTGGTGAGAACCAGAGCTCAGCTCGGTGGGAAGAAGCTCTTCTCACCAGGTGAGAGGCCTCAGAAGTTAAATGCTCAGAAACAATTACGTTAGACCTAGATTTTGCAGAATCCTGTTTAAAAAGAATAAGCAGAAGAGGGGTAACAAAATCATCTTGAATTCAGAAAAAAAAAATCAACATATTTAAATGCAAGCAGAATGGCATTGTGTAAGGTACAACCACAGATAAGCTGTTCTCATAGTTACGAACTGTATGCATCCTTTGTTTTGTTTTTCGTAAGGAAATGGGAATGCTTTCCCCACTGACAAAACTAAAGGACAATATTTCCAATACCAGCCTGTCTGTTGATGCTCTTGTGTTTACAAATTGTGTATACTTTTATTTCTTTGATCTTATTTTAATTTTATTTTTTTGGCATATTCTTTCAGGTCATTTGCTTCAGTAATAAATGCAATTGTTTGTTTTCAAATAATTGGTTTTCACCTTTTCATGTATTTGTACATTGTATATAGTTCTTCAGTATTAGAGGGAGGCATATTGTTTGTCATATTTACAATATGTGTTGGTGCTCATTTGAGAAAATAAAATTTTCAAATACTAAAACTGCTGGTCCATGTTTCTGTTTTACTCTCCTACGCTCTGTGCAAATTGGAGGCAGCAAAACTTGGTTGTTCAAGGAACGTTGCATTTAGCTTGAAAATAGTCAGATTATCCTCTTTCCCGATAGCTGCCAGTCCGGAGCAGTGCCCTGGTGTGAACTTGAATCACTTCAGCACCTAGAGACTGTAGTCACGGGTGAGGATCCATCGGGCAGAGCAGAAAGACGATCCCTAGCCCCTGAAGTCTGGGATTTAGTACAAGAGGAAACCCCGAAGGGACCAGGAGAGAGTGCTGACCCACCTGGCACCATCGTACCCAAACCGAGCGCCTTTCCCTAAACCAGGCCAGCGAGGGAAGCACATACTTGTGTTTTGTGAGGAATTACATGATATTAAGGTATTTTTCAAGCAGCAACAATAACAAGAAACCCATGAAATAAAATCCCCTCGTTCTCGTTAAATCGTTTCCCATGGATGAAGGGCTTTGTCGGCACCGTTACGTAGCAGTGCCTACAACGGTAGAATGGGTCAAGAAATTCCCGGCGGCCAGAAAACCGCCCTGGGGTTTGCAAGTTTGGTTGTTGGTAGAATTCGCCGTGTAGCTCCGTGTCTTGTGAAGTCATATTGTGGCAACTGTAGGAGGTACCTGTAGCCTGCAGTTAAACCAAGGCAGTGGGGAAGCTCTCTGGTGCGTTTGGGTATTTGCAAGTCAAACATCATTTCAGAAGTTGAGCAAACGAGATTTTCCTGGGTTCGATCCACAACAGTCCCGAAGCAAAGGAAAGCTTTGGAGGAAAGAGGGGCCGTAGGGAGGCTGATCCTTCAGTACGAAAATACAGAGCAGTTCCTTTGCGTAATGGCGGGAGCTTGTCCATCTCGGATACGCGCTGTGACGTTTCTACGAAGCGTTTGTGCTAGCTGCGGCTGCAGCCGGCCACCGCTCGCCTCGGCTGGCGGCGTTCGCTTCAACGCCAGTGTTGCTTCTCTGCTGCCAGGTGACGGGGGACAACGTTCCTGATCCCCTTCAGCTTGAAAATCCGTTCGAAGCGGCGGTCGCATTGAAACCCGAAGCATTTCGGTACTTGCTTTGAGGTGGTTTGGATGCGCTGATGCAATCCCTTCTTCCCATTGCTGAAGACAGCTGGGACCCGTCCCCGTGCCCTGTGCCGGTGCCCGGCAGTTCACCACGCTGCTGCACGCCGGCTGAGCACCCTTAATTCCCCACGTGTCCGAAAGAGCAACTTAACCCCCTTCGGAGAGGGCGCGATCGCGCCAGCTGCTGAGGGCCCTGAACTCCAAGCGTAGCTCGGGCCGTAGCAAGAGAAGCTGCACCTGAG
>NW_010559692.1:0-19226 GCF_000687285.1 Phaethon lepturus
ATGCAAATCAAATAAACTGATATCATGACCTTCAACCATTATTATCTCAAGACCTTTGCCCCACGTTGGGTGCCAAAAAAGACTGTCGTGGTTTAGCCCCAGCTGGCAACTAAGCACCACGCAGCTGCTCACTCACTCTCCCTTCCGCAGTGGGATGGGGGAGAGAATTGGGAAAAAAAACCTCGTGGGTTAAGATAAAAACAGTTTAATAGGACAGAAAGAGAGAAAGAAACAACAATGATAACAATAATAATGCCGACAAAGGAATGTACAAGAACAAGTGATGCCCAATACAACAATTGCTCACCACCCGGCAATCGACAGCCTGTCCCTGAGCAGCGATTTTGCCCCCCAGCTAACTCCAGTTTATGTACTGGGCATGACGTCGTATAGTAAGGAATATCTCTTTGGCCAGCCTGGGTCAGCTGTCCCGGCTGTGTCCCCTCCCAGCTCCCCGTGCACCCCCAGCCTGCTCGCTGGCAGGCCAGCACGAGAAGCTGGACTGTCCTTGACTGCTCAGCAACAACCCAAAACATCAGAACGTTATCAACAGTTTCTCATCCCAAATCCAAAACACAGTCTCACACTAGCTTCTGTGAAGAAAACCAGCTCTATCCTGGCTGAAACCAGGACAATAGCTGTCTTAGGCACAGCGATCATGAAATTACAGAGTTTTCAATACCTGGAGAAGTAAGGAGGGGGCTAGTAGAACTTCCACCTCGGACTTCTGGAGGGCAGAGTGGCCTGTTTAGGAGACTGGTTGACAGAGCCCCTTGGGAGACAGTCTTGAAGGGCAAAGAGTCCAGGAAGGCTGGACATCCTTCAGGAAGGAATTCTCAAAGGTGCAGGAGCAGGCTGTCCCTATATGCCAAAGAAGAGCTGGTGGGGAAGATGACTGCCTTGACTGAACAGAGAGCTTTTGCTGGAACTCAGAAAAAAGAAGAGGGTTTATGACCTTTGCAAGAAGGGGCAGGCAACTCAGGAGGACTACAAGGATGTCGTGAGATTATGCAGGGGAAAATTTAGAAGGGTCAAATCCCAACTAGAACTTAAGTTGACTATTGCTGTAAAAGATAAATAAAAAAAGTTTTTTTTTCTGTAAATGCATTAGCAACAAATGGAGGGTTAGGGGGAATCTCTGTTCTTTATTGGGTGCAGGGGAAAACATAGTGACAATGTCTGAGGAAAAGGCTGAGGTACTTAGTGCTTTCTTGTCCTCAATCTTTAATAGTAAGATTCCTTGTTTTCTGGATACCCAGACCCCTGAGCTGGAAGATAGGGACAGGGAGAAGAATGAAGCCCCCATATTTCCAGGGGAAATGGTTAGCAACCTGCTACACCACTTAGACACACGCAAGTCTATGGGTACAGATGGGATCCACCCAAGGGTAGCGAGGGAGCTTGCAGAAAAGCTTGCCAAGTCACTTTCAATCTTTTACCAGCAGTCCTGGCTAACTATGGAGGTCACAGTTGACTGGAAGTTAGCAAATGTGATGCCCTTCTACAAGAAGGCCCAGAAAGAGGATCCAAGGAACCACAGGCCAGTCAGTGCCTGGGAGGGAGCACTGGAACAGATCTTCTTGAGTGCCATCACATGGCACGTACAGGACAGCCAGGGGATCAGGCCCAGTCAGCATGGGTTTATGAAATGCAAGTCCTGATTGACTAATCTGTTCTCTTTCTCTGACCCAGTGACCTGCTTAGTGGATGAGGAAAAGGGCTGTGGATGTTGTCTACCCTGGACTTTACTAAAGCCTTTGACACAATTTCCAACAGCAATGTCCTAGAGAAACTGGCTCCTCATGACTTGGACAGGTATACTTTTCACTGGGTAAAAAAATACCTGGGTGGCTGGGCCTAAAGAATTGTGGTGAATGGATTTAAATCCAGTTGGTGACTGGTCTACAAGTGGTGTTCCCCAGGACTCAGTGTTGGGGCTGGTTCTGCTTAATATCTTTATCAAGAATCTGGATGAGGGGATCAAGTGTACCCTCAGTAAATCTGCAGATGACACAGTTCTGTGGTTTTTGATGTTGGGATGGCCTACATGACATAAAAAAAAGATGACCTGAGCTCCCAAGTTAATAGAAGCCAACAGGTAAACACCAACAAAAGACCTTAGTGAAAGTAAGGGGTGTTCCTCCAAGAGGGTGACATGACCAACAGCCCAGCCAAACTGCGTCTACACCAATGCATGCAGCATGGGCAACAAACAGGACTTGGAAGCTACTGTACCGCTAGAAAGCTACAACCTGGTTGCCATTACTGAAATTTGGTGGCATGAATCCCAAGACTGCAATGTGGCTATTGATGGCTGCAGGCTGTTCAGAAGGAACAGACAGAAGGAAGGGAAGAGGCGTTGCCCTCTGTATCAAGAAATGGATAGAGTGCGATTCACTGGATTGAAATGGATTCAGTGTCTCTGAAGAATAGGCATGAGCAAGTTGAAAGCTTATGGGTAAGAATCAGACACCACGGCAACAAAGGGAGCCTTGTGGTTGGTGTCTACTACAGGCTGCCCGATCAAGGGGAGCCAATTGACTAAGCCTTCTTACTCCAGATACAGGAGGCATTGTGCTCGTAGGGTCTTGTCCTGCTGGGGGACTTCAACCACCCCAACATCTACTGGAAAAGTAACATGGAAACCTATAGGTAATGCAGGAAGCTTCTGGAATGCATTGAGCATAACTTCATAAGCCAGGTATTAGACAGCCCTGCCATGGGGATGTGATACTGGATGTGTTGTTCACCAACACAGGTGAGCTAATTGGTGATGTCAAGCTAAGAGGCAGCCTGGGCTGCAGTGATCATGCAGTTCTGAGGGATATGGGTCAGGCAAAGAATAAAATCAGGACCCTGAATTTTAGGAAAGCAAACTTCCAGATCTTCAGGGAGTTAGTCAATAGGAACCCCTGGAAAACTGCCCTCAGGGACAGGGGAGTGGAACAGAGCTGGCAGATCTTTAAGAATGCTTTCTACAGAGCAGAAGATCCACAGGTGTAAGAAATCAGGAAAGGAAAGCAAGAGACCAGTACGGCTGAATGAAGACCTGCTGGTCAAAACAAAGGGCAAGAGCAAAATGCACAAGAAGTGGAAGCAGGGACAGGTACCCTGGGAATAGTACAGAGATGCTGTCAGGTTGTTGAAGGATGGGGTCAGAAAGGGCAAGGCACAGGTGGAGCTGAACTTGGCAAGGGATACAAAGAATAATAAGGGCTTCTACAGGTATGCCAACCAGAAAAGGAAGTGTACCTTCCCCGATGAGCAAAACCAGCAGACTAGCAACAACGGTTGAGGAGAAGGCTGAGGTACTCAACAACTTCTTTGCCTCAGTCTTCACTGGAAATCTCTCTTCCCACACTTCTCAGATGGGTAGACATAAAGACAGAGACTGGAGGAACAAAGTTCATCCCACTCTGAGAAGACCAGATTTGAGACCACCTGAGCAACCTGAACATACACAAATCCCTGGGACCTGATGAGGTGCATCCCAGAATCCTGAGGGATTTGTCTGATGTAGTTGCCAACCAACTCTCCATGATATTTGAAAAGTCATAGCATTCAGATGAAGTCCCTGGAGACTGGTAAAAGGGAATATGACACACTTTTTTAAAATGGGTAAAAAGGAGGACCTGGGGAACTATGGACCAGTCAACCTCACCTCTGCACCTAGGAAGATCAGGGAACCTCCTAGAAGCTATGCTAAGCCCTATGGAGGAGAGGGAGATTATTCGAGACAGCCAGCATGGCTTCCCCAAGGGCTGGTCCTGCCTCATCAACCTAGTGACCTTCTATGATGGAGCATAGATGGAGCATAGACAAAGCAGAGGACAGAGGAAGAGATAGCAACGTTGTCTATCTGGACTTCTTTAAGGTCTTTGACAGGGTCTCCCCACAACAACCTTGCCTTGAAATTGGAGAGATATGGATTTGCTGGGTGGACTGTTGGATGGTTGCATCCAGAGGGTTACAGTCAGTGGCTCAATGGCCAGCTATAGATCAGTGATGAGTGTTGTCCCTCAGGGGTCTGTACTGGGACCAGTACTCTTTAATATCTTCACTGATGACATAGACAGTGGGATCGAGTGCACCCTCAACAAATTTGCAGACAACATCGAGCTGACTGGTGCAGTTGACATGCCTGAGTGATGGGATGGCATCCAGTGGGACCTGGACAAGCTTGAGGAATGGGTCTATGTGAACCTGAACCGAACTGCACCTCAGTCAGGGCAACCCCGGTATCAATACAGGCTGGGGGATGAAGAGACTGAGAGCAGCCCTGCTGAGAAGGACTTGGTGGTATTGGTGGATGAAAAGCTGGATGTGAGCCGGCAATCAGTGCTTGTAGCCCAGAAGGCCAACCGCATTCTGGGCTGCATCCAAAGAAACATGGCCAGCAGGTGGAGGGAGGTGATTCTGCCCCTTTACTTTGCTCTGGTGAGACCCCATGTGGAGCCCTGCATCCAGCTCTGGAGCCCTCAGCACAGGAAAGACATGGACCTGTTGGAGCAGGTCCAGAGCAGGGCCACAAAAATGATCAGAGGCATGGGACACCTCTCCTCTAAGGACAGGCTGAGAGAGTTGGGGTTGTTGAGCCTGGAGAAGAGAAGGCTCCAGGGAAACCTTCTTGCAGCCTTAAGCCTTAAAGGGGGGTTATAAGAACGATAAGGACAGAGTTTTTAGCAGGGCCTGTAGCAATAGGACAAGGTATAATAGTTTTAAACTGAAAGAGAGTAGATTTCAATCAGATATAAGGAAGAAATTTTTGACAGTGAGGGTAGTGAAAAGAGAGATGGTAGATACCCCATTCCTGGAAACTTTACAGGTCAGGTCGGATGGGGCTCTGAGTAACCTGATCTAGTTGAAGATGTCCCTTCTTATTTCAGGGAGGTTGGACTAGATGACCTTTAAAGGTCCCTTCCAACACAAACTGTTCTATGATTGTGTGACAGCAAGTTGGGTAGGATTGTTGATCTGATTGAGGGTAGAAATGCTATACAGAGGCATCTGTACAGGATGAATCAATGGGCCAAGGCCAACTGTGTGAGGTTCAAAAAGGCAAAGTGCCAGGTCCTGCACCTAGCTCACAACAACCTCATGCGATGCTACAGGCTTGAGGAAGAGTGGCTGGAAAGCAGAAAGGCAGAAAAGGACCTGGGAGTGGTGGTCAACACTCAGCTGAATATGAGCCAGCAGTATACCCAGGGGGGCATGAAGGTCAATCGCATCCTGGCCTGTATCAGAAATAGTGTGGCCAGCAGGAGTAGGGAAGTGATTGTGCCCCTGTACTCGGCACAACCTGGAGAAAAGGAGACTCAGGGGAGACTCTATCATTCTCTACAACTACCTGAATGGAGGCTGTAGTGAGATGGGTATCAGTCTCTTCTCCCAGGTAACAAGTGACAGGACAAGAGCAGATGGCCTCAAGTTGCACTGGGCGAGGTTTAGATCGGATATCAGGAAAAATTTCTTCACTGAAAGTGTTATCAAGCATTGGAACAGGCTTCACAGGGAAGTGGTTGAGTCAGCATTCCTGGAGGTATTTAAAATGTGTAGATGCAGTGCTTAGGGACATGGCTTACTGGTGGGCTTGGCAGTGCTAGGTTAATGTTGTACTTAATGATCTTAACGGTCTTTTCCAACCTGAATGATTTTATGATTCCGTGATTCTAACACAACCTCACCTCTCAATCTTCAATTTAACACCAAATATAAGTTTCAAGTGTCTATTTTATTTATCCAATATTAATTTGACATATAGATAAAAATAATTTTTCCTTGTGTAATGGAATGAGTCGAACAATAATAAATGACAGAGTTGTTCTAGAATCTGTGGTCTTTGTATTATTGTGCTTATGTTTTGCAAATACATGTAAGATTTTTTGTGTGGTCTTAATTCATGTATTATACAGTATTTTACTAATTAACCTTTCTAATTTGTTATCAAAATGGCCGTAGGATTTCAGGGGCTCCTAGACCCCATGCTACAGTTGCACAATTAAACACATAAAACACACTTCTTGTTTCTGGTCGCTTCCCTCTTCCGCTTAACCTTAAAATCTGTTTGTAGTGACTCTTTTGAAAAATGCCTTGATATCTTTTTATGCATTAAGCCATTTACCATTTCAGAAAGGTCAACTAAGATGAGGGGTACAGATCTATTTTTCTTGTTTTTCTCTTCTGGCATTTTACATTATTTTTTTTATTGTTCCTTGTGGTTCTATTTATTTTATTTGATCACTTTGAGGGGTCTTTTTTTGTCTTTTTCTAACAAACACAATCTTATTGTAGTGGAGTTAGGCCAAGTTTACCCTATGCTAGAAACTGTCTTCAAAATATTGTACTATCTTTTAGAAATGAACCTACTTTGTTAATGTTAGTGACGACTTGGGCTGGTCTTAGCCATAAATGTCAGAAAGTTGTCACAACAAATTTTCTTAGCAAGAAGAGACCAGTCTTTCCATACCTTCCTTCTTTGATGGTGGAAAAAAAGTACATTTTGCACGAACAGCTTCCAATGATTTCTTTTCTGTGAACACTTATAAGTGTGAAAAGGAGCAGTAACAACCTTCTAAAATGCCCATAATTCTTGATACTGTATATTAACATTTGGTTTAATATACAGGTTTAATGGCAGAGAATATGATATACAGCCTTGGGTAACAATGAATTTCATCCTGAAATACTGCTATTCTTTCTGAACTCATAGAATATAACTGTTGGGTAACAGGAAAAATGGGCAAGTCCTATCAATTTGTAGGAAAGAATGTTATCAAAAGGAGACTGTTTGTGACACTAGGATATTACTTGCTAAGATCTCTGCACACATGTATCGTGCTATCAAACTTTACAACAAACAAGAGAGAATGTTGAAATCTTTTTTTCAAACTAGAACTAGAATCTTCAGATCTGGTTGCCAAATACACTATCACAGTACGTTAAAAAAAAAAAAATCTAGTGGCAAATCCTAGACCTGCTGTCAGATAAGACATTGACAACCTAGATGAAAAAGAACATTCTTAGAATGCAATGATGATAGAAAAGCAACCTGCTTTCTGAAATGGTCATATTGCATTATATGGTACTTTATCTGAGGTGTTTTTTTCCCCTTGAGACCTCATCTAGGCTGAGACTTGAACTGATCAGTGAATGAACTTTCAGGTAGTAAAAGAACAGAGAACTGAAGCTTTTTTCAGCTAGTATTATTAAAAGAGTCTTAGGAAAACATTCCTGAGACTGAAAAGAGTTTGAAGAACACAAAAAGAACAGACACAAGAACGTCATCACATGAAAAATATATGACATCATTGTGAGAGTAAATAAAACTGTTTCAGCAAATAGTAAGTATGAAAAAAAAAAAGATAGTTTGAAGGTTCAGGAAATTTGTCAAATACTTTCAATAGAAAACGTGAACAAGCACTAGAAAGAAGTGAAACATTTTAAAAGATTGTGAAGATTAGAGTACAGTAATATAAAATATTATGTTCTGTTTATATACATGTAAACATTTATGTGTGTATATAGATAAACTGAACTTTATAAGGGGGCTTATCAGACAGGTGGAGAGAGAGGCCCTTATACCAAGGCCTGTAGTGACAAGACAAAGGGCAACAGTTTTAAGCTGAATTAGTGTACAGACTTAGATTGGACATAAGGAAGAAATTTTTTATGATTAAAAAATTGAGACACTAGAACAGGTTGCACAGAGAAGCTGTAGATGCCCCATCATTGGAAATGCTCAAGGTCAGGTTGAATGGGGCTTTGAGCAACCTGGAAGAACCTAACCTTTTATTTTGACAATTTCTAAAACAACAAAAAAAATTTCTCCATTTCCATGGTTTTGTTTGTTTGTTTGTTTTGCTTTTTTTATTTAAACAATAATCAAAATACCATTTAGAAATTAAAGTAATACGATAACTTACTAAGTGAGCTAAAATTTTCAGGTGAACATTATTCAGGAGGGGGGAGTGGCACGGGAAATTATGAAAAGAAAAGAAAGAAAAACCTATTTAAGTTCAGCCTAGCCCACGTTTAAGTACTGAAACAGAATTCTATGATTCACCTGTATTTATACTATACAGAAACTTCTGGTAATACCATCAGCACATTGCAGAAATACTTACTGATGTCCCCAAAACAGGGCTAACCCTGAAGACAGTACCATGCTGACAAGGCTAGAGTGACAGCTTGGTTCTTTGGCATGAATTCAGGAATCTCTGTATAAAAACTCTGAAGGTCATAAACTGCTGATATCACAGTGACTTCCTGATATCATAGTTACTGAGTATAGTTGTAAGATCGTAAACAATGTTTCACTACTTTAAATTTTATTTCATTGTATCTTGCATTAGCTAACACTCATTTCAAATTTTCAAGGAATATTGAAACAATATTTTTCTCCTATTAAAAAAAAAGTGTCTCTTCTTGAATCCAAGTATTATTTTGTCTAGTTCACCCCCCGATTCTCACTTAGATATTGTTTCAGAGAGATTAGAATGAAGAATATTGTAAAGAGACAGCTGGGCTATTTTAACATTATATTCATTGCGCAATGTGATTAATAACCAAAGTAATTTAGTCTAGTTTTAGCTGAAAAGGAAACAAACCAGGAGTATCAGGGAATATATCTAGATAGGTGCTAGTTTTTCCAAATAATTTTTTCTAATATTCTCCAATGTGTTATTCTACAATAAAGAGGATATTTGATTTTTAACTATTCTGCACATCTGAGAGCTTTTATAGTATTCCAAAATAAAGTTAAGGATTGTTTGATTTATATCTTCTTTTGATAACAGTGTACAGTGTGGAGAATTTACAGTTGTAAAACTCATTATCATTACACATGTAAATTTACCATGTGCCAGTAGGCAGAGTTTTACATGTCAACATTTACAGTCCTTTGATTTTGACTGTTTTTATCATAGATTTTACAAAATCATCTTTAACCATTTGATTACAACATTTCTAGTGGAGATTGTCAGTGTGTATTGCACTACCATAAGGCAGCTGGTCTCACTGTCTAGATCCTTCAGGTACTTGAGAAAGGTAACAGTGTCCATAGTGAACTTAATGTAAGAATCCCCAACCCATCTGTCAACCATTTAACCAATTTGGAAATCAAAATCCTTCTTTCAGCACTTATTACAATGAATTGGAATAAACATTTAGAAAAAAAAAAAAATTAAAGGGTTGAATATTCCTCCCTGGCTGTTTTTATTTGGATTCATTTGCTGGCAACTCAAGCAAGAAAAAAACAAACAAAATTCCCAGACATTCCATTCATGAGCTAATTTCCAGAGGGATAAGATGTTGTGCCTGCTGAAGTCTGTCATGTCTGGTGTTTCTCTGACCTGAAGCTACATTGAAAACAGCCTTTGTCCAGCCATATGTAAAGTCTTCCCATAAAAACTGATACCATAAATGCAGGATGTTACCATCTGATTGTCTAATAAGGTTTTGGCACAGCAATATGTTTTTCTCTTTTCCTTCCTACCTTTCTTTCACATGTAACATCATTTTTTACCATCTCTTATATAGCCAGTGTCAGAAAACTTGGTTCAAAAATTCAGCTTTTTAAAAGTAGTATATTTTTCTGTAACTAAAGGGAGACAGCAACATAAAAATTTACTCTGATTCTTCTTTGCTGTAGTCATAATTTATCTCCCACCTAAATTATTGGCGCTTTTTATCACATAGTCGGATGCTCTGATATAACAGTGTACTCTGATTTCATCCTATTCCTTGTCTTTTTGGAGTACAATCTCTGGTAACCAGCATCCTCCATTAACATCGGAATTGAGAGTATTTAAGTTGCTTTCTTTCCCAACTGACACCTTCATTGACAGAAAGAGGGAAAGATGTAAGTAGTGGTAGTAGGTTCTCCTGGTAACAGTTAGGAATGTAATCTGACTTTGCATTTGATGGATGGTTATTTGCTTCCCTGTGGACTAGGGACTGTCACCGATTTAAAGTGTCTCTAACTAGATAGAGTGCATTAAGGACAGTGTAGAGAAACTATTTCTTTTTCCTTGCCTTCCCCCAGACCTAATGAATTATGACTTTAGCCTTTCAACCTATTAAGAGGGAGAAAGAAAAAAGAATGGCAGATTCTCTGAGGTAAGCACTATCTTTCTGATTGTGTTTGAAGTTGCCCACAGAATCTGAGCACAGGGACTTGCCAACAAATTCTACCCCAAGGGTGACTTCAAGGCCAGCTTAGTTATGGAAAACAATCTTCTCCTTCTCATAAAAAATAAACAAAGAAATGTGAGGGTAAAGGAATGGGAAGGGGTGTGAAAGGTAGGTGTGAGTTATCAGTTGCCTGCACTTCAAAAAGACACACTGAAGGTGATACTTCAGGAAGGAAAGATTCTCATTTCCATCCAACGAACTCCGTATTGTTTCATGCTGCTAACTGTATTAAAAGGCATTATTCTGAGTGATCTCAGAACTGAAGTTCCAGCTAATACATTTTTTTATTATGTGGATTAGTCAGAAAGATTTGGTGACATAATACAGATAATGTGTTTCCCTTAATATATTGTGGCAGGTGTTATATAAATGCATTCCTACTTGAAATGTGATACCATAAAAGATACACCATAAAGACAAATAATCATTATAATAACTTTATCTATTAAAAAGCCATATATTGATTATTTCTATTCTATTCAGGACCCCATATTTATGTAATTTTGATGCTGTCATGTAATAGATAGTGGTAGTATCAACAGGTATGCCTTACACATCATCAATACTTGTTTTTAATTATTTTTCAATTCTTTTGGTGGCTTCACCTAACAGAAAGAGAGTTCTCTGAGCTTTTTTAGATATTCATAACCTTAAGTATGTCATGTCACCTTAACAGTGGAGTATAAATATACAGTGTACAACTTAGGACAGATCACACTATCTATCTAAAAAAATTTAAGGTTTTTACATTAAAAATGTTTTGGGTTTCTTTTCTGTTCATTGCTCCATCTTAGAGAGGATGGAAGAGCAGGATATGTAGAATTTTTCTGTTTTTTTAAATAAAACCTGTTTGTAGTTATGTCTTAATGGATGCAATGCTGGGGGATTGGGGTTTTTTTTTCATCTTTAAAAAGCTTTTACATTCCTAGCTTAAGGAAAAATGTGCTGTTCTTTGGTACCTGGAAAAGCAAAGGACTCTGTAAAAGTCCTTACCTTTATAGGTTACAAATGGAGAACAGTCCGTTGTAAATGTCTCTACCTAGGCATAAGACAGTAATTTTAAAATGGATAATTGTTATTCATAAGCTTTTCTATTAATCTTTGTCTATCCACTTAAAGCATTTATTGCACTATTTCAAGTATATGCTGCACACTTTCTTCATGTGAGTTTATGAAGTTTGTGTGCATTTTTGTTTGTGCGTGTATATCCTGAGTATAAAAAAGAAGCACATGGTTGCATAAATTTGGTTTAATTAGGACAAAACTATTACTGTTTGTTATCTGGTAAGTATTTCCAATAGTTCTTGTGGTGCAGGTCATCTGAAAAAAGACTAGCACAAGCCTCCTATTCTCTCTGACACTGCCTAGATCCTCCAGATACTTGGGAAAGGTAACAGTGTCCATAGTGAACTGAATATAAGAATCCCCAACCCATCTGCCAAGATTTTTAGAGGATGGCTTTCTCTGAATTAACTTCCAGCTCTGTATTACTGCAATATTATGTACTTGGCATGTAGACTTGCCATATGTGGAAGCCAGTAAATAGCTTGCCCACAGCTCCTGCCTAACTCCATGCAGGTTATTACAGAGTTACCAATTCCTTTCCCAGCTTCCTTTCCCTTTGTTGATTAAAGTTTTGGCTACCAAAGCTCACCACAGAAACCACCTGTCCCTAATTATTCAGATGTTTTGGCTGTGAAAGAATAGAGAAGTTACTAGTCATTTAGACTATTTATATCCAGAATGAAATAAGTGTTAATGTATGCTGAAGTAATCTCCTTAAAAATGCACAATTGTTTTCCTGCAACTCTATAATCATATCTCAGATGAGAGTTTCCTGACTGCTCTACTAAGACATGTTACTTTAGATATCCATATACTCACACTGCTTCCTTTAACTATCACCTGCCTCAGTTATCTGCACAGCTATTAATAAAATCATGGTTACTGCCTACATTTTTACAAAAAACAGAGTAAGTAAGTGTGAAGTTTTTTTGCACATGGGAATAAATGGGGGCTCTTGGCTTTTGACTGCTCTCAGGGTACCGCTGCTGATTACCACAGCCTGCAGAGTACATAGTCCAAGCTGTACCACAGATGCACCACTCCCACATGTTAGTTCAGACAAGTGCAATCCTTCTTTACCAAGGCAACCTCGTAATTGCCATGCCATGAATTTTTCTTTTTCAGGTGACACACTTTTCATAAAGAAAGAACATCTGATGACAGCTACATTGACATAGAACTGTGTAGGACCATCTGCCTCAAAAATCTTAGCCTCTCTGTGTGCTAAAATTCACAGCAATCCTTCCTGAACTGTTTTTCTCTTTGTTTGGACATTTTGAGTCAGGCTATTATTCATTCTGTCTCTCTCTTCCCTGTCTCCCTGACTAGTGCTAAATTCTAAGTAATCTATATCATTCCTTATAAAATCTCAAGTATCATCTGCCCCCCTCAAAGCCATGGCATGACATTTGGTGGCATCAAATCCATCCACAGCTCTGATATCAAGTAAGCACACAAAGTACTCCATGAACAAGAATCAGGGTACCATAGATCTAGCTAAATCCTGAGTAGAAGCCTCAATGGCTTCTTTAGTCCCCATATTCTAAGTGACTTTAACAACTAATAAGTACTCAGATAACGCAGTTTTTAACCATAATTTCATTTAATCCTTAGCATATTTTTTGCTAGTTGGCTATGCGTAGAGTGAATATGATGTTTGTTTTCAGTCCAATTCCATGTTTCAGTTCCAGCCCCATGACCTTTGGTCATGTCCAGTCAAACTGAGGCATTCGTTTCTATTTTCAGAAAACACTAATGTATTGAGGAAATTTAAACTTTATTAAAACACTGTCTCTTAATTTGTCCTTAATAATGAGTCCTACTTATGATTAGGGAGGGCATGGACTGCAAGATACCCATCTCAAAATTACCTCCAGGATTATGGAACTGATTTTTTTAAAGTCTGGCTTTGTATAACATGAGGGCATATATATATGCTTATATGGGATACAGGAATGAATAACTGGTCAGTCATCTTGAACTTCCCTGCCCATCAGCTCGCACATTCTATTAAGAATGGAGATGCTTAATGAGTTATTTTGCTTCCCAGGACATCACCTGAGTGAGCAGATATTACACTGACCGAGGTGTTTGCTTTCTCTCTTAAAAGAGTCTGAAAAGGAATAACAGTCCACTCATTCACAGCATTCAGCAGAAGTGTTTGACACATAGCATACTGTAAAAATTGGACACATATTCTACATATTCTAGAAATTGGCTTCATATCTAGAAATGAGACAGATAGATAGACTGAAGTTGGCTGCAAGGACATTAAAAAGTTTAATTTAAACCTTCAGTAAAACTACACTCTCTCATCCTAGGCAAAGGAAGCCTTGCTTTGCAGGTAAAAGTTGAAAGACTCTGATAGGAGTCAGATTCAGGAATAAATCTGGCGAAAAAGTCAAACTCCAAGTCATGCCACCATGGACAGAACTGAAAGTGGAGCCTCTGTCCCACCTCATACTGATCTGTGAGAAGAGTGGAGAGGGCAACACTGATACATATAGACCAGCTGAACATTCATATACCACAAGGATTTTCTGTCAGCACTTTTCAGCTTAATTTTAATGTTCTTTTAATCAATATTTCATTTTTACACCTTCTTGTTGCTGTGAGAAGCACTAAGAGACATATAGAGAGTGAAGTTGTGAAATAACTTTAAATGAAGGGAACATTATGTGGTTGCTTAAATTCCTTTTATGGTAGAATAATTTTGACTTGAATTTTGAGGCAGACACCATTAAGTGTTTCAACAGTATGTATCGTAAATATTGTCACTGAAATATGAAACTATTTTGTGATAACATGACTGACAATTTAGGCTTGATAAACAAATTTATCAGCACAGTAAAGTTATAGCACCAAATGCAAATTACAGCAAAAAGACATACCTCAGAATGGAAACAGTTACACAAACTAAAATAAAGGGGATAGTGCTGTTAATATTTTAAAACTACTTCACCTATTGTGAAACTTCTCACTGATTTTACAAAACAATTCTAATCTGTAAGGATAGATCTACACCACCGAAATTGAAACCTAACATATTACATCTTCAAAAACAAGGTTTTCAGCGCATTGCCAAAACAGATTATTTTTACTTGCTTTAAAAATAGATGGCGGCTCCTTCAAATATTATCATGGATAAGTCATTATATGACTTACAGGTTCATACATCACTGCTCTTTGCTGTCAGTATGAAAAATAGGACTTTTTGTTTACTTAAAAAATTGGAATGCCATGATTCTGCTGTTGAAAAATGAGGCGGGAGAAAAGAGTGTCCTCCCATTTTTGAAAAATGTATTTTTTACTAAACCAAAAGAGTTAGGAGGAGAAAGAGATCATGTACACTCAGGGAAGCAGACTGGTCTCTATTTACACAGGAAGAAGGTTAATAATAATGGGCAGGTCATTGAAGACAAAATGACCAGAACCAAGTATGGAGATGATGACAACATGAGTCAAAAATTAAGATCTCAGCCTATAGCAGAGCCACCTTTGAAACCCAATAGATACATAATTAATAAAGGCATGATGAAATAAGATTCATGTTTCATGATAGACTGAGACTCCCCAGTCAGAATGCATCTGTTAATAATAAAAAAATCCCTTCTGGAATGAGAGTTTAATAGTTCTTATTCATGCTTTAAATAGTAGATCACAGCAATAAATCAGCATTATGATTTTAGGGGGTACAACTTATGAAATATAATATATTGTTTCTGGCATTTCATTTACTGTAAAATCATTTTTTAAATATTCTGTAATATTCATTCTCAGAGGGAGATTGATCAAATAATCATGCAAATACTGAAGTACAGCGTGCATTAATCTTAGGGTTTTTTTAATTTTTAAAGCTTATGAAAAGTAATTTAGCTGTTGTGATGGGAGGAGAGATTATTTTGATGGATTCTTAGAATCTGTGGAATAATAAGTAATGAGTGTCTGTGTGCATGCATTACATATTCTTTGAGGCCCTATCCTGCAGCTGTGAAAAATTTGTAGTTTCTATTCCCAGACCTGTATGACTAGGTCCACTTCAATGGTACTCATAAATGGTTTATTGCACGATAAGTTTGCTACGGTGTATGGTAGTAAGCTTTAAATTTTTAATAAACTCCCATGATGAATCTGTGTTTCCCACCTCATGAAGAAAGATAAATCTTTACATGGGTCTTCTCCAATAATTAATATCTGCATTTTTAACATGTACTAAGCTCATACCCATACCATTAATCCAAGAATATGTCATGTTCCTAAAGCTGAGCAATTAATGGTTCCTCCAATTTAGTGATGGAAACCAAACAAATGAAAATAAGAATTAAGTTCTGAAACAGTGTAGAGAAGGAAAATTCCAGAAAATTGAAACCTCTGTTTCCAATATGAGTCAAGAGAAAATTATTTCTTCCACCCACCTTCTTCTATGGAGTTATTTAAAAATAGAAATTGATATTTCTAGAGAAAATTTTTAAATCTAAATATTTCAGGAAAAAATGTGACGTTTCCAGAATTCTCTTTATCTTTGTACTTAGTCAGAAATATTGGCTGAATCTGACACAAATCATACATATTTACAGTTATGATGGAATTTATTTTTTCCCTAAAACTAATTATTTTTTCTCCACAGTTGACTTTGTTTATAGTAATTAAGTAGACTGTGAGGTTAAAGTAACATATTTTTGCTATTATTCATGTTACACATACACTTGAAGACCAAAGGGATGCATTAATAAATACTTAAAAACAAAATGCAAGACATGTAAAAACTGTTTCCCATACCTTTTTCCCGTCACACCATGTTGAGACATTAGTAGACTGAAAATCTTTGTCCAAAGACATTACGAGAAAATATGCTTCTGATAAAACTGACCCAGAGTTAAACACACAGGGGAACCTGAGTTTTTGCTAGAGAATAAATATCTAACCATTCTTAGGAAGCTAGCTGATCACTAAAGGCATTAAATTAGAAATTTCCTAGAAGAACAGTACAAATGAGATGAGAAGTATTTTTATTCACATACATGCTTTCTTGTGTTATTTTGTCAGGTTTTTTAATATATGTTCTGAAGGCGATCTTCCCTGCAATTCTGAAGATCTATCCCTATTATTTTGTGGTAATAGAGAATGGGACCAATTGATCGAACCTGGAGAGGTGGTGAAAAGTGAAATGAAGGATAGCAAAACAGCTGCCTGATAAGGGCTTCACAATACTGAGACCAGGTTTGTTTGTAGCAATAGAAGAATTCAGATGGACAATCTGTATTGCATACTCTTGCAGACAGTCATGATGAGTTCACAGGACATATACACTGTGATGTTTAGATGTTCATGTAAGCCTAGGGAAAAAAAAAAAGAAAAAAGTTTGAGAAAATTACACTATATACTACTAAATGGATTAATATCACTCAACAGCACGCCATAGACTTTTTATTACTCAGAACTTATGGAGACAAGCTGAGGAAGAACTAAGCATTAATAATGTTTGTATATCAGGGCTTATAACTGGTCCCTTAAGGCCCAAGAGAATGGGCTTGCTCTGGAAGATAATCAGGCACAGGTGTTGGGAATCAAGCCAGAGTCCAGACTCCTACTTGGAAGATTCAAAAAGTCTGCTAGGCCAGAAGAAAGTGAAGGGTGGCTTTAAATTGTTTTCTTTTCGGTGGAGAGTCTTTAAGAGGTGCAGAAAATATCTGGCAATATAAAAAGTTGCTGTCCCCAAAGAAGCAGGAGGAGGATGCTGTCTCCTTTGAAGTGGGTCAGAAGAGTTTGTTGCTGAGTTAGGTGAAGCTGTCCTCTTCTTCTGGTGAACTGAAAGTAAAAACGTCTTAAGAAATGCCATATGGGGATGGTTGTGGCCCTGAATGCTCGAGCTCACATGAACATAACCAAACACCACCGCCACTCTGCAATGTGTATATAAAATATGTAGCAGAAAACTGTGCTTATGTAAATTCCTTTTGGGCTTTTCTTGAAATTCTAAGGATCTGCATAGATCCAGAAAGCCTCTGATATATTTTATAATAAATACTTAACAGTAATATAAAACATTAGTGCTGGATAAAACAATTAATATTTGGCATGTGTATACATTTTCCTCAAAAGCTGTGTCTATTTCCTTCAAGTAATTTAATTAATAAGTTCAGTTGATTGGCATTATCTTGGCTCAGACAGAAACAGAAAAAAAAAATTCAGACAGCAACAAAACTGGAAAAACAGACATCTACTACTACCAGGTTTCATTTTCTCAGCAAATTGAGGGCTGCATAATCATTCAAGGAACTATTTTACTCAAACATTCTTCACTAATCATTAAACAATCATATGTCAAATGTGATGGAAAGAGGTTCACGAAAACCATTATTTACCAAAATACTAGATCAGAGCTATGCTATTAGAAATCAGAATAACAGTGGTGATTGCAAGAAAGAAATGCAGATTTACCCTTTGTGACCACACATTTGGTTAAGTGATAACTTACTTATCAAAGTGAAGATTACACCCAGTAAAACTATATTCTTTACCCATCAGGATCAGCAAGAAGTTTTCAATTTTTCTGGATCTTTCTTAACTAACTTGTTCTTTTGATTAAAAAAATGCAGAAAATAAGCTTAGTTTGCCCAGTTCTCTTAAGCAGTTAAAACAAAAGATGCAAAATGAACTCAAAAAGTAAGAACATTTTCAAGGTATCATTCTCAAAACTGTTTATGAAAAACTTTTTTAAGGTATAGAAACAAACTCCAGAAGTCAAATGTTGTCCAGGAATCATTTAGAAGTTGTCCCAATTAATATGCTTCTGTCTTCACAATGTGGAAGATCATATTCTTTAAATACAGACAAATTTCAAGTGGAATTACTTGAGACTGGCAAAGAAGACACATATACATCACAAACTTGCATATTGTGTATGTTTCACTACCAGCTCTTTTCTTAAAAAAAAACACAACAGTTGTCACTTCAACAGACACCTGTAAGAAAGGTGTGCACAAGAGTATGAGTGTTGTTGTTAATCCTTCTATCAGTCAGGCCAACTGTAAATAATTTAATTTGGATTTAAAAAATAATAATTAAAAAAAAACTACTAAAGATAAAATTAATTTACATATAAATTTTCACCTTTTTCTTCCATTCACCTGAAGTTTTTCCGCCTTTTTACTTCCTTTGGAGGAATGCAACATTTCTGCCTTTTGTCTCTGTCATTTTTTTTTTAGATGGTAAAAATACTGCGGTAACCTCATACCATCTGAGACCAGACCCATGCATTAACTCCTTTGGCAAATGTTCATAGCCTCTGCCTCTGAACGTGAATGTACTTTCATTGATTTCCACCAATATGAACCAAAAATTTTTTTGCGTATCACACCTATGGAGTTAGATTAGCCATCAGTGATAGCTTTGGGAAAACAATACTGAAATAATTAATTTGATTTTTTTTAAGTATCTCTGTTCTTCCAGATAGCTATCCATCACTTCCACATGCTGTTAAGCATGTGCCATATTACAGCTGCTAGAAGAAAATTTGTTTACCATTTTCATGCTTTAAATATAAAAATATTAATTGTTTTTGGTGTTCTGTATCAAATACTGATTCCAATGGTAATCATAGTTATCCTGGGATACTCTAGTGATCCTGACAGGAAGACTATCCACCATGAAGGAGTTAGTGATCCACTAAACAGCTAACCTAGGTAAGCCCACACCTGTGCTGCACCAAGCTGCATGTACAGGGTGGTCTTCAGGCTTGAGTTGCGCTGCACAAATCCCTTGGTAGTACGATAAACTCAGCCAGCACATTGCAACAGAAGATCCTGCAAGCAGTTCCCGCTGGGTACCAGTGATGGCCTTGCCTTTGTCTACAAGTGCTCCAAAAAGTTCCTATGTGAACAGCTGTCGTGGTTTAACCTCACCCTGCAGCAAAGCACCACGTAGTCTCTCGCTCACTTCTGCCACGCCGTGGGATGTGGGAGAGAATC
>NW_010559692.1:19307-25699 GCF_000687285.1 Phaethon lepturus
CGGAAGAGTAAAAGTGAGAACACTTGTGGGCTAAGATAAGAACAGATTATTAATAAATAATAAACAATAAATAATAATAATTAATAATCAATAATAGCAATAATAAGATCGATAATAATAGCCATAATAATAGCAATAATGGCAACACTAGTGATAATAAATTAATATAATAATAATAAATGAAAAAGGAAATAAAAAGAAAAGGGAGAAATAAAACCAAGAAAGACAAGTGATGCAAATGAAAAACAATTGCTCATCATCATCAACTGATGCCCAACCCGTTCCTGAGCAGTAATTGCAACCCCCCCAGCCGACTCCCCAAGTTTATATATTGAGCATGATGTCATATGGTATAGAATGTCCCTTTGGTCAGTCTGGGTCAGCTGTCCCAGTTATGCTCCCACCCAGCTTATTCTGCACCTCCTTACTGGCAGAGCATGGGAAGGTAAAAAGTCCTTGTCTTAGTGTAAGCACTACTTAGCAACAGCTAACACATTGGTGTGTTATCAACATTATTCTCATACTAAATCCAAAACACATTACTATACCAGCTACTAGGAAGAAAAATCTATCCCAGCAGAAACCAGCACAGTACCCACCCCTTACTCTATATGATCTATTGACATGGCCAAGTCTACACTTTCCAATACATTCCAATATTGGAATTAATTCCAGTTAATCATTGCTACTTTTTCTGTCTTTTGGTATATACACACAGATACCATTCCCTTAGTCTATGGGCCATCCCTCTAGAACGTCCATTGAGTTCATTCAGTCTGTGACTTTGGGCTCCATCTGTCATAACAGTCTTTCAGGGCAGGAGAGATGGTGTGTGGTGTTGGATTGTTGCATGTGAAGCCAGTTCTGGTTTCCTCACCACTGAACTTTGCTTGGTCTTATTCTTCATTAATCTGGGTGATTCTTACTGTAATACCATTGATATGGCATATAGCAACTATAATAGTAATGACATACAATGGCAGAGTTATTTAGCAATTAACATCATGCAATTTAATTCGTTGGCTATTCTTACCAAAAATCAAAACCCTCTAAGGTACACATCGGACTTCGCCATCCTTCTGCATCACCCACCAAGTGCACCCAGGTCCTTGAGCAAAAGCAATCCCAGCTGGGGTTAAACCATGACAACAGCCTTTTTGTTTTGACTGTAGAAATGATAAATAGAATTGTTTCCTAAGAAAATGCTGTAATAGCTCAACTGACTGAAAGGGGAGAAAACCCTGCTATGGATGGCGACTGCATGGTGTCCTGCATTATGGCTCAGAGTCCTGTTAGAAGCTACACCACCCAGGGCTCCCAGCATCCAAAGGGACATAAGCTTATCTATGCTATTCTCTTCTTATAATGTTAGCTCTAATAAACACTATTTTAAATTATACCTTACAGAGTTGAAGTGCCTTTCTTACTGGGACCATGACAGATCAGAACCTCCCAGTGAGAAACAGACATTGGGTCTAACTGCCAGGTGGAAGACACCAGCTTCATTCAGCTGATACAACTGACAGTTCTTAAGTTAAAGTACAAGATCTGACCATTTGTGCCCTAACCTTCCTTAGAAAAAAGAAAATTATACATTGACCTCTAGTAAATGAACCTATGGCCTGTAGAAACTGATTTTTTTTATGCCATTCAAAAAGGACCTAGGGCTAACATGATGGAGAAACCTCTGAAAGTAAATACAATTTGCAGTAAATGGACACTTTAGGAGAAGCAATGTTTATTTTAATGTCTGTACTTCATCTCTGTCATCTTTATTTTCAGAAATGGTTATCAGCAGCAGCTCCAGGAGAAGTCCAAGTGAAACACAGTTATTCAACACCTTTGAATTGAATTCCTTTCTGTTGACTCTGTTAATTGCACTGTGAAATTATTTATTAACAACAGATTCTTTTAATTTTGCTTTATCAGAAAATACTTTATAAGCAATAAATGTGTTGTATCCAAATCCTTTGCCATTGAAATTATACATAACAAACATTATTGAGATATGTTACTAGAAAGAGCTAATAAAAAATGATAAATTTAATTTATCTGTTTTCATGCTCAGGATAAGACTCGTTACTGTGCATAAGGCTTATCCAAGACTAGATATTAACAGGAATGAACAAAAAGTTGTTTATGTAGATGTTCTAAGCAACAAATATAATTTGTAAAATTCATCCCATATTCATGCATTACTGCTGACCAAGGTCATTTTGCTGTCACTGTTAGAGCAGAATAGAATAATTATTAAGTATATTTTTCAATGGTTATAAAAACATGACAGTAGCAAAGCTGTGTGTGTTTATTCTGTGTGTGCTCGTGCTCTTGTTTACTCTTCATGGGGTATTCTACTGTGCAATAAAACATTTAATTAACCAGACCTAGTCTTTGGTTGTGTGTGAGGGTAGCAATGTATATCATAATATATCATAAAACAAAGCAAATAAAAATATATAGTAGATTCTCTAGTAAAGGCTGGGGAAGGGCATCATGTTTAGGAAAAAATCATCACAGATCCACCTTTAAAACCAAGGACTGAATGCCACTGAAGGTAATATTAAGTAGATGGGATTCATTTTGAAACTAATGAAAAATGTGATAATAGAAGAGAAAGTCATTAAGAACTAATGCTCAGTGGTTACATTGCTCATGTGAGAAATCTCACAGGTAGTATGGAGATACCTGGCTAGTCTTTTATTATTATTTTTGTTTTGTTGATGTCGTGGTTTAGACCCAGCCAGCAACTAAGCCCCACGCAGCCGCTCACTCACTCCCACATGGTGGGACGGGAAGAGAATCAGAAGAGTAAAAGTGAGAAAACTCATGGTTTGAGATAAAGACACTTATAATAAGTAAAGTAAAAGCCGCGCATGCAAGCCAAACAAGACAAAGAATCCATTCACCACTCCCCACGGGCAGGCAGGGGTTCAGCCATCTCCAGGGAAGCTGGGCTGCATCACGTGTAATGGTTTCTTGGGAAGACAGACGCCATAACTCCGAATGTCCCTCCACCCCTTCCTTCTTCTTCGTCCCAATTTTATATACTGAGCATGACGTTGTATGGTATGGACTCTCTCTTTGGCCAGCCTGGGTCAGCTGTCCCAGCTGTGTCCCCTCCCAGCTCCCCGTGCACCCCCAGCCTGCTCACTGGCAGGCCAGCACGAGAAGCTGGACTGTCCTTGACTGCTTAGCAACAGCTCAAAACATCAGCACCTTATCAGCATTTTCTCATCCCAAATCCAAAACATAGCCTCACGCTAGCTTCTATGAAGAAAATTAACTCTACCCTGGCTGAAACCAGGACAGTTGAATACATGAAAGTTGTAACTGCTGAACTAACACACAATACAGCACAGACATACTCTCATGTATGAGGTACCTTGCCTTTCTGTCAGAGCAATGTAAACTAACTAAAATATGCAAGTTACCATTGTTTCTGAGAGATTTAAGACACAATTTGCAACACAGTATTCCTGTATTTTTTTGCTGTGGTTTTCTAGTCATTAAAATAGTGTAAGCTTGTAGCATGTCTTTCTTTACCTGTTTTGTCTCATAAACACAACCACAGCTACAAGAGCATGTAATTCTGACAGAGGCTAGAAAGATGATTTCTTACAATTCAGTTCATTTCATGTATTTGGGTACCCGACAATTTAAATACTCATAGAAACATTCCTGTACTTGTTATGACCTTTTGATGCTTGTGTGGTTTAAAAAGTATTATCAAAGGTATTTAATTTACCATCAAAAGAGCAAGCATTTTCTTAAGTTAATAGGGCTGTGTTTAAGGAAAACTGTTGCTTCATTTAGTAGACATTGTTTCATCTGCAGTGTGGACCTTTTTCCAATTCTGAGAAACAGCAATGCCAAATGGGATGGATCAGCATGTTTCTTCTCAGTAATGTCAATAGGTGTTGTCTTCGCCTCTAACCTATAGAGAAATATGGATTTGGGGGCTGATTTGTTAATCAGAAAGCATCTGCTTTTTAAAGATTTTATGAACTTTTCTGTTCAAAAATGTTACTTAAAATTAATTGAGGAAATTATAGAAAAAACACTTAAGATAAATTTCCTTCAAATAGTCACTGGCCTCTTTTGGAACTTAATTTGTGGTCTGTGGTCTCTGAGTCTATAACAAAAAAATCAGAATTATGCTTTCATTGGTAATAATCTCCACATTCTACTATTTTCTTCCTTGCACTCTTGAAAGAATGAGACCCTCAAAGGTGACTTGTCTGTTTGCATTACTGTCGTGGTTTAGCTTCAGCCGGCAACTAAGCCCCACACAGCACCTCGCTCACGCCCCCACTGTGGGACAGGGGGGAGAATCAGACAAGTAAAAGTGAGAAAACTCATGGTTTGAGATAAAGACAATTTAATAGGTAAAGCAAAAGCCGCACACCCAAGCAAAGCAAAACAAGCCATTTATTCACAACTCCCCATGGGCCGGCGGGCGTTCAGCCATCTCCAGGGAAGCAGGGCTGCATCACGCGTAAGAGTTTCTTGGGAAGACAGGCACCATCATTCCAAATGTCCCTCCACTCCTTCCTTTCCCTAATTCTGAGCATGATGTCATATGGTATGGAATATCCCCTTGGCCAGCCTGGGCCAACTGTCCTGGCTGTGTCCTCTCCCAGCTTCCCGTGCACCCCCAACCTTCTCACTGGCAGGCCAGCACAAGAAGCTGAGCTGTCCTTGACTGCTCAGCAACAACTCAAAACATCAGCACATTATCAATGTTTTCTCATCCCAAATCCAAAACATAGCCTCACACTAGCTTCTGTGAAGAAAAGTAACTCTTATCCTGGCTGAAACCAGGGTAATTACTGCTTGCATCTCCTGTTTTGTACAATGTGGCACCAGAGAGAGCTAAAACACACCATCTTCCTTTTTAAGGATATTTTACTGCATTGAAATTAAACACATGTTTTCAAAAGATAAGATCCTGCTGTGCATGTCAATCAGTTTCTTACACATGCATTAGTCTATGTATATACCTGCCCAACAATGTGCATACATGATTATCCAAACTGCATGCACAGTCATGGTAGAGTTGTCACTGAGGTGTTGTTTACTAAATCTTGTCACACAGTGATTTTGAAATACCAAATTGAATATAAGGGAAACTAAGTTCTTGGGTTTTGTAGTCATTCTTGGCAAATGACTGAGGGTTTTTTTGTGGTAGCGACTACCCTGTTTTTAGTGACTATGTAGCAACTTACTTACCTTCAACAATATGTACCTGAACCTGCTTAACAATGCTATAGTCTTTTATTTACCTACCAAGGGAGCACAGGCGGTAATAACAGAATTGCAACACCTGCTCTACCAATAGCCCTAAGCTTTGACACAGGAAGATTTTTCCAGATTATCTACAATTTCTGCATTTTCCTGTAACAAATCCTTGGCCGTTTGGTGTTGTAGCATTTTGACATGAAATCTGTGAAAGATTTGGCTGGTATGGGTCAAAGTTGATGAGAGATTATTTTTTAGACTCAGTAGATCCAAGCAAGATTCACTCAGTAGTATGTACCTTTCCTTTCCAACTCTCTGAAATGTCCAATCACTTTAATGAAAGAGGTCTCCATGGAAATTTCAGGCTTGAGCAAATATTAAATTAGTGTTTTTTTAACTCCACCATGAAAATTTTTCTTTTTTTCAAATTTGCCACATCACCATCTTATCTTAGAAATCTTAGAAATACATTAATGTTGACTTACAAACATTATATTGACTTTCAATTTCAATAAAGTATGTCCAAATTAAAAAGTCAAATTAGTAAAATTACTGTAACAATAGTTCCTGATTTTAATTTTATATTAATGTTTAATCTTCAAATCTTTCAGATTTCAGGAGAGGTCTGATAAAAACAGAAGCCAGGACAAGTTTTCAGAAATGTTAGGTCTTTGAAATGTATGCATTCCTGAGTCATGTGCTACATTCCCTAGTCAGTCTGTTATTCTTCACATATTTTCTGCCCCCTTTGATGCTTTCTGGTTGTTTGGTGGGATGTGGGGTGTTTGCTTGGTGAGGTGAGGCTAAATGGTGGGTATTAACAAGCTCAGACTGTATTTTTTAAAAATAAAAAGAAATGGAGAAACCAGAGAACAATGGTTGAAATGGCTAACAGATAAAGGACAGAACTGGAGTACCCATACCTGTAGCTAATTATCCAATGTAAGTTGAAGTTTCATGTGTATCCTCTACATCTCAGTGTATAGTGTATATACTGAGAAACAGAAGATATTGCCATTCTTGCTATTTCTTCCCACACTGATGCAGGCTGTTAGACAGTCCCTATATCTGACATATAAACTATATATTCATCAGTTTGTGCTTTTCATATTAAAGTAAGGACATTTGACAACCCTCCTATTATTTAGCAGGAA
>NW_010559692.1:25730-54987 GCF_000687285.1 Phaethon lepturus
ATTTTTTATTTAAACTTGGTCACTACTAACTTTAACAAAATTATATTATCATTCCAGTGTTTTTAGGCTTGCTGAAGAACTGACCTAAGAAACTGGAGTCTACTCAGAGTCTACAGATAGGCTTGAAAGAAGTGAAAGACATAGAAGTCATACAATGCAAAATCTGAGAAAGCAGAAGTCTTTAATTAACAGAAGTCTGTAAGTTTTCATGATCTTTGTTGCTCAAATTAAAATTTCATTCTTGCATCAGGTTTCTTCCTGTATGTACTGAGGTTGAATGCTTTCAGGGAAATGGTACTTTAAGATTACTATGAACTGTGCAGTGTTAGAGAAACACCAGTCTGCGTTACAAGCATTCACCTATATAGCTTATTAAACCACTCTGTGTAACCTGAGCATTGTGTGGCAGTGTGATCACTTGCACTTGACCCAAGTATGTACATATACTGCAACTTGAGCAAAGACAAGGCTCAAAGTTATAGTATGAAAGAAAGAAAACTGTTTACTTATAAGTAGTCTACAACGACTGAGTTGAAGGGCTGCTGAGGGAAAGGAAGAAAACTCACTTTTTGTTTAATTTATTAGTTGGTTATAAAATAGTAAGGGAGAATAACAGCTAATAGATTTTTTCTACCTGTATGTCCTTAATTAGGGAGGTAGAAACATAGTCTCTAATCACCGACTCAACATTTTAGTGGCCTTGCCTCTGAAAGTAATTCCCAGTAAGGTAAAAAGTTTTGTCTTCCTGTCTTCTAGCTATCTTTTTTAGCACCAGGCAGATAATGTGAGTTCTTTGCAAACTCATGGCTACTTTTAGAGCCTTTGGTTTCATTTTCAGTAGTGATTTTGTTTTATTGTTTTTTTTCTTCTTGAGTAGACATATATTCTAAATAACCAAAATATTAACACTTCCTGTATGACCATGTATTGTCTTAATGTAGGGATAAGGAAGATTATCTTCTCCTTCCCAGATTAAAAAAAAAAGAAAGAAAGGTTAAGTTCTTATTCTAGTTAACACTTCCAACATGAGTTACTTAGATACTTGCAGAAAATGAACAGAAACATTTGGAACAAATTTTATGAACTGACAGCCCCATATAATATAAATATTCAGGAGTTTGCAGAGCTTGAATACATATATGTTCTTGGCATTTGAGTACATAATAATATTTAATCATTAAAACTGCTGACATTTAAGAAAATAAACTTAAGCAAAATATTGTATGCCATCATTGGTAAATTTTCCAATATATCACTTTTAAATAAAATATTCAGCATATGTTGAGCTTAACATGTTGGCAACTGCTCAGAACAAAACTATGCCAAATTTTTTATTTTATTTGTTTTAATTAAGAAAGCAATTCAGATTCAATATTTTCAAACTAACACAAACCTACAAAACCAACTGTGTAATTGTTTTATTGGAAAGTTGACTTTCCACTATCTCTGTGGGGTTCTTGATATTTAATTTTAAGGTGGAGAGGTTAAATAGCACCATTTCAACATCATTATTTCCAATTGGAGGGCTTAAATATTCCATATATACTGATAAAATACACTAATCAATAGAAAGTTGCCATTTGTTCTCAAGTAAGAAACAATAAATTAATTTTGCCTTTGACTTATATGCAACTGAATTACACAAGTTTGTCTTACCAATGTTTTTTTTAATTACTGTTTTGTCAGATCATTGATCTTACTTTCTCCCTATGTACTAATACACTGTTTAGTTTGTATTTACTTAAATCTACCTTTTCCACTTTTTAGAGAATTCTTATTGAGTAATTAAGATAAGTACAAATAGTGAAATAATTTTCAGACTTTTTTCCACACAATTTAATAATCAGAAAGTAGAAAACAGTACAACAGGACAAAGTACTGCAGTGTGCTGATATAATTTAGTTAAGTATTGCAGATGGTAGCACAGCCAAAAAGGATTGTACAGGTGTTGCTATATGAGTAACATGCCTAGTTTGATAAAACATTTGGATGCTTCTACACTGTGAAGCATATTCTTCCATTAAAAGTACATAGAAACAGATGATTATCTCAATGTTTTATCAGCAAACGGGGTAAGTACTATTTTACCCTCTGGACAGCTGGCTTGACCATAACAAGGATTTTATTTCAGCATTGCTGTGCTTCTTAAGAAGACTAAGTCATACCATGGCTGAGTAACTATAGGGTCTTCTCCAGATATACAAGTGAACTACTGACTCAAGAAGTTAGGTAGACCAGAACTAAACTAAATCAAGTCATACAAAATGATAGTACAGTCAGAAAAAAAATAGACTTTATGTCTAAATTGTCAAAGCTGTCATGTAGCAAATTGTCTTAAGAATCTTAACATGTGGTATAACCATATACTACCATATCTACCACAGAAAGGAACTGCATATAAGTATTTACTACTGAATTTTAGAATTCTAGCTTCAATGATATATCTAATAGGATTTTCTCTAGGTTTTGAACTGTGGGAATGGTTATATGACTTGAACATTACACAAGTCCTCCTACTTATTTAGATCCAAGCTACCCTGTACAAGATGGGGTCTGTTGTTTCCCTTCATACCAAGTGTTAGAGTTCAACCCAAGTGCTCAAAGGGGTGAAACTGAGCATGCGTGTTAGTGCTCACAAATTGAAACCCAAAGGAATACAGTGTATATAGTGTTGCACTGTTAAATGGAGGCACTATATACTTCTATTTTATTAGCCCTGCTACTGCTTGAATAAACCAAGATGCAATTTTTTGTAGACCAAACTATTTGTCATGAAGTCAAAGCAGAAAATGATGAAAGATATAGAAGCTTTATAGGGTTACCATTATAAATAAACCTCACACCAACAACTGGCTACATTTTATTGCAAGACTGTGGAAAATCTATTTTTAAAACTGAATAAACATTATCTGGCCTTAAAGGAAAGAGGCATATTATTACTTAAAATATTTTCACTAATAGAATACCCCGTATCAGAATTCTGAGGTGAATTAATTTAGTTTAGTAGTGTAACCTGGAGAATAATGTATCAAACATTAAACTATGAAGATTTTATTTCAAAGACTTCGAGTTAATAAGTCTCTGCTTACTACTAAAGTTCATGGCATAATTCAGTAGTTATTTTTCTTACCTCTTTCTTCACAATAAGAGCTTTTTTAATCAAAAAGTCAAACTGTTAACAACTGGAATGACTAATTTAAGTTATGCTATACTATGCAAATTATTTAAAATATATTACCACTCTATGGAATAAGAACAAGTAGATTTGTCTTTTTATATCTGCAGTTCTTTCATAGTCAACAAAACCGAGCCGAAGAACAGAATACATAAAAGAACTGTTACACTATAATTGTGTATATGGCAAAAACAGTAAGAAGAGAGAGGCACAGAGAAAGAAAAATCTTTCAGGGGTACATCTGTGTGCTCTAAGAAGCATATGTTTATATCATAAGAGAATGTGGACCTAAAGTAATCTGGGACTTTTTGCCTCTTTCAGTAAAAGAGAAAAAAATTATAGCAAAATTTTGAATATTTACAACTTTCCTTTTTTCCTTTTTGTCTGTGAACTCCATCCATAAGAAATGTTTCTCAAATATTTTCAGAGCAACAAGCGAGCTGGGCATGGGGTGAGAGGAAGTTTTATTTTCCATTATACAACTTAAGTCTCAGTTAAATCATTCTGCAATCAATGAAACAACTCCAATTTTTCTTTTTTTTCTTTTTTTATTTTTTAATTTTGACCATGAAATTCCTTCTTCTCTTACCTAGTTATGCAGTAGAAAACCAACTTTGGATGCTGCAATATCCATTCTTCTGTTCCATAATGTTGCTGCTGAGAGTTACATGCAAGTTTATCCCCAACCAGAAGGGACTCATTGCTAGATAACAGGTGAAAAATATCAAGATCCAAATACCTGCTTTGTAATGACAGTGAAGAATTGAAGCCCATAAGTACACCAAATACACATTAATAACAACCATGTAAATGAAACACATGTACAGCAGCTCCTCAGAAGCCTAGTTTAAGAGCCATAATTATTATCTAGAGATATAAGTTATACTTGTATAAAGCAGTTGGAAAATGTTTTGGAAAAATGTGTGGATGCTGCAAAAAACAAAGTTCATCCTTTTACTAAGAGGCAGGATTGAATACTGAGTCTATTCCAAGAGCATAAAATTAAACAGCCTGATTTTCTAATCAGAATTAAAGAACTAAAGACTGTAGTGCTCACTAAAGTTAAATTCAAAATACTTTAAGACATTTGACATGGAAAAAAAAAATTTTTGTGGCAAGGAGGATCTATGCTCCCTAAGTATAATTCTGTTATTCTGTGGTGGGGAATAAGGTCCTTTTTTTTGAAAAAAAGGTGTAATGTAATAAAGTTCTAACCAGTTAATAACTGAGGGACGAATTTTTGCATCAATATTAGAGTTACTTGAAATAAAATAAGTCACTGTAATTCATTTTATAAATTTTAAGCTTAATCTGAAAGTAAATTCACAGTTTTAAAATTCCTTTCTTTCAATCTATTACCATTTGAATTTTACATTTAAAAGTTTTTACCTCATTTGAATTTTATTTGTTTTTGAAAGCACAGAGGAAAACATTGAAAACATTGTACTTTTTAAAAGAAACTACATTTTCCTCTCCATTTATTTCACCTTACACATGAAAGCTCTCAAATTCTTAATTTTTGATGACAGCAACAAACATGTTTAGTACTACAGTGTCAATCTTTATACATTATGTTCTTATGACTGGTTGTATTTATATTTTAAGTAAAAGCTAGAAACCTAACCATGTCTGAGACATCTCTGGTATGGCACTCAATTGTAATTAAGTCAGATTAAGCAAGGACTAAGATAAAAAACTTTTTCCTATTTGATTCTGGAAACAATGATCAACACTTCTTTCAGTGTCTGAAGATGAAGTGGAAATGCTCAGCTATTTAAATTATTATTAGCTCAGACCAGATTAACGAACTACTTAAAAATACCCTGATGACTCTTGCTCACCATGATCATTACTCTGTCTTCCATAATGAACTTTTTGCAATCCAAGGACTTGGATTTTTGAATCCTGTAGAAGAAATGTTTCAGCATAGGATTTTAGGAGTTGCCTCTGTCCTTGCACCTTGTCCTGGCAGAAAAGGACCCGGGGATGCTGGCTGACAGCCAGCTGAACATGAGTTAGCAGTGTGCCCAGGTGGCCAAGAAGGCCAACAGCGTCCTGGCCTGTATCAGAACTAGTGTGGCCAGCAGGCCACACTAGAAGAAGTGATCGTACCCCTGTACTCTATCGTGGCAAAGGTGCACCTTGAGTAATATCGTGTTCAGTTTTGGTCCCCTCTCTACAAGAAGGACATTGAGTTGCTGGAGTGTGTCCAGAGAAGGGCAATGAAGCTGGTGAAGGGTCTGGAGCACAAGTCTTATGAGGAGTGTTCTGAGGGAACTGGGCTTGTTCAGTCTGGAGAAGAGGCTCTCTACAACTACCTGAAAGGGGGTTGTGGTGAGATGGGTGTTCATCTCTTCTTCCAAGTAACTAGTGATAAGAGGAGAGGAAATGCCCTCAAGTTGCACCAGGGGAGGTTTAGACTGGATATTAGGAACAATTTGTTTACTGAGACAGTGGTCAAGCATTGGAATAGGCTGCCCAGGGAGGTGGTGGAGTCATCATCACTGGAAGTATTCAGGAAACATGTGGACATGGCACTTCAGGACATGGTTTAGTGGGCAATGTGGTGTTGGGTTGATGGTTGGACTTCATGATCTTAAAGGTCTTTTCCAACCTTAATGATTCTGTGATTCTGTGAAATGGAAACATTACCTCAGAAGATTTGACTACTGAACTGGAAAAACAAAGCAAAAACATGATAAGTAAAATAAAAGAAGTTATAATCTGAAAGAAAAAGAAGACTGCACCTGAGTGTAGCTTGTTCTTTAAGAATATTCTATGAAAAGAAAGAAGCTGGTTGGGTTACTTATTCTCAAAATAAATGTGACACCAATTTAGATCCCCAGGAAGCAAGACTTCCTGTAAAAGTATGCATTAGTCTGGCTTTCTCCTAAATGTCAGACGACAATTCCACAAGACCGGGTGAGCCAGCTAATCATTTCAGTATTGGAAAAAATATTGGTTTGCTCTCATGGGAAGGCAGCTCCATGATATGATTCTTTGCAACAGGGGAGAAACACAAAGAGAAGAATGGATCTTCCCTATCTTCTGATGTGCTTCTATATATGTAACTCTGCCTTATGAAATCCTAAAACGTTAAAAATGGTGGTGTCCACTGCCTAATAGTGGTCTGGTTCAGATCCCCAAGCCAAAAAAATCTCCAAACTCCCCCCAGCCTCCTTAATGCTAAGCTTACTATACGGCCAAACGAGTGAGAGCATTAGTTAAGAAAACAAGAGGAAAGTGAACCAGGACTGTTGCTTCTGGTGGCAGTCAGCTGCTGGATTGGCTTGCATGAAAATAGAATAATTTTCACTGAAAAAGGTTAAATTCAGTGTTCAAATAATGTGCATATTACTTTGACTTTTTAAAAATCATTTATGAACAAAACAAAATGTAAAAATTGATCACTACCATAGCTGTAACTAAAATGGCAATTAGAGCCAAAGACTCAATAATATGACATGTTTTTTCTCCAGCTACTGCACCATACTAGCAAATACAATTATGCACAATAAGTGGCCTAAAACAGTATTAAGTATTCCCCTCACAACAGATCTGCAACACTGGTGTTAGTCACCATGAGTTGTTTGTATAAAAGCTTCAACATGAAAGTATCATTTTTCATATGCTTCTATTTCAACAGCCAGAAGAGTTTCACCTTATGAATCAGTATTCAAGTACATTGCATCAGTCCCTGCAATGTACAATTTCCATTTCTTGAAAGATGTACAAACTGGTAGAAATCACCTCATGTTTGTGAAATTAGCTGTGTAATACGAAATAAAATTATTATTCTTAAATCTCATTTTTGCTCCATGTAAAGACTTCATGTTCATATAGTTTTGCAGGCAGGTTAGTGATTTTCCTGGTTTTTAAATTAAAAAAATCAGAGAAATAGTAGGATGATAACAGAACATCTATCGTTGTGTTTCACTTATAATTTAAATGTTAAAATAGATAATATCTTTCACTTTACAAAAAGGCGGTAGTTTAGTTTGGAGAAGTTACCTTAACAACACAATATTCCAAATAAGAAACAAAACGAATTGTCTTCCAAAAGGACTGTTATTGTTTAACTCCAGCCAGCAACTAAACACCGTGCACCTGTTTGCTCACTACCCCACGGTGGGACGGGGGAGAGAATCGGAAGGGTAAAAGTGAGAAAACTCATGGTCTGAGATAAAGACAGTTTAATAGGTAAAGCAAAAGCCATGCATGCAAGCAGAGCAAAACAAGGAATTTATTCAATGCTTCCCATGGGCAGGCAGGTGTTCAGCCATCTCCAGGGAAGCAGGGCTCCATCACACATAATGGTTTCTTGGGAAGACAGACACCATAACTCCAAATGCCCCCTCCTCCCCCTCCTTCTCCTTCATCCTAACTTTATATACCGAGCATGATGTCATATGGTATGGAATACCCCTTTGGCCAGCCTGGGTCAGCTGTCCTGGCTGGGTCCCACGGTGCCCCCCCAGCCCCCTCGCGGGCAGGCCAGCATGAAAAATTAGAGAGTCCTTGACTGCTTAGCCACAACTGACAATATCAGTACATTATCAACATTTTCTCATCCTAAATCCAAAACATAGCCTCGCAGTAGTTCTGTGAAGCAAATTAACTTTATCACAGCTGAAACCAGGATAGTAGCTCAGTTATTTTAGTGTGAAAACTCTAACTGTTGGATCATTTTTATGATTACTTTCTCAAAGTTTTGAAAATAAAAAGCATGGCAGTCTATTTTCTAAAAATAAATAATAAAAAATAAATACAAATTTAATTTTTTTATGGCCAGGAAATCTATTTAAAAAAAAGACATAACATTCTAATATGTAGACTGCAATACAATTTATTTTCAAGAAAGTGTATATATACTCTAATGTAAAAAATTGGGAAATTAAGAACATTATCAGAAAAATAACCCCAGGAAGTTCATGGTTTTATTAATACAAAAAAAATCTGCATGTGCTTTCTGTGTATGCATATCCTGTATGAACTTCACTTTAAGGTTAACAGCTGAAATTAACACATGAAATAACTTCTAATCAGTAAAACACTTCTAAGATAAAAATACATTTGAGGTGATAGAATATTTCTAAAGGTCACATTATAACAAGTGTTCCTTGTATGGTATGAAGTGTTTCCTCACTTTCCTGGAATCTTCTGAAAACTGTAGTTGTACATATCTGTTTTCCAGTAGGTCTGAGGAATAGTAGATTGTTGCTAGTGCAGGAGATGAGACTACTTGAAACAGATATGCATTCTAACCAACAGTAAATCAGTATTCTATACACTCTGTCCTTATCAAGCTCTACTGATCATACCGTAGCAGGGACAGCCAACACCATCCATCTTCCAGTTCTCCACACACATTGTCTGAGGCTTTCACAGAGGTAATAGGCTCTCATCTTGCCAAGGGCAGAAGCTCAGCTTATTGAAATGTACCCATCACTTAAGGAAGTTTCAGAGTTCTTGAGTCTTCAAGACCACAAGACAGCCAAAAAGAGAGAAGAAAATCTGCATGAGCTGCTGTGAGTCTTTTACAGTAGAAGTGCAATGAGTCTATTAGAGTATGTAACTAAGGTCTGCTGGCACCAAGATTTCACATTGCTTACACAGGTAAGGTGCTGCATTGTGAATGAGGAATGGACCAGAGCAGCTTTCTACTGAAGGCCTGAAATGAACCATGCAAGAGAAAAAAGATATAAACTGATTTTTAAACTTGTGCATATAAACATACACAAACACTGTTACCCAAACCAAGAAACTTGACATTGTTATGCTATTATTTTATTACCTTGGGTAATTTTAAATTATTTCCACATTTCTTCTCTTGATGAGAGAGAGCTCTGCCAAATGTCGCAGTGTGCTGGTCATCATACCCTTTGGTAGAAAGAAGGACTAATGAGAGTGATACAGTGATCTTATTTTCAGTCAAGCAATCTACACTGATTCCTGCAACACATGTAGGCCATGATCCTCTTCACTGGGAACTAATGCCATGACAAAGTCCTAAAGCTGCAGTAAGAGATACTTATCAAAGTCTAATGCAGTTTCTGTGGAGTAATATTACAAAATTAGGACTTTTTTTCAGATTATCTTGTGTGCTTATCCCTGGAATCAAGGATTTCCTTTTGCCTGCATTGTAAATTCTGTTCTGAAAAAAATACAACTTTTCTTCTGATACCTTGTCCATTTCTCAGATATGTCTGAAAAGTCTAGAGACAAAACATAAATAAAAATATCAAAAATCAGGATTATAGCAACTTAGTTTAGATTCTTTTAAAATTTAGAGACAGGTATTTGTAGATTCTTGTTCAACAGCAACCAAAATCATGTCCCAAAAACTGAGGTTAAGACATGCAAATGTGTGGTACTTCTTTGATAGCACAATTCTGAGGAAAATGTAAGGACATGAGAGTGAATTCCATGAAACAAGGTGCATGCACACAAAAAAGAGGAAAAAGCCCTTGATGTCGTCATCTGAGAGAACAGTGCTATAAAAAATTTGGTTTTCTAAACAAGCCTGCAGGTGAAGCAATTTATGTCAGAAGTTATTCTTTTTTGTAAAGAACCCTATTGCCGCATTGATTTAGGTCAAAACAAATCTTAGTCATGGGGTTTAACAGAATTCTATTGATATTTCAGCAGGCTGAAGAAATTATGCAAATCCTGTAGTTACAGCAAACAAAGTAATTAGCTCTGCAAATGCAATAGATTCCAGTAAGAATCATTATGGACATGATTTAAAGGAATACTGTGAAATGAAAGTTTTCCAAATTATTTATACTATATAATTTATTTTTATTACCTTATACACTTAATGTATTTTTGTAGAGAAATACATTTAAGCCATTCTAACTGCATTCCAACTGATTTTTCTTGTAGGGATTATAATAAGAAAAATGGGTTCTAAACTAACAATGTCTGTTTACTACAAATTGTTACATTTGTCTGGAAAGATTACTCACAAAATGCACAGTAAGTACATATTTTAAAAGACAAATAGTGGGTTGAGTTTTTGGAAGTTAGGGCCATGGATGTTGTTTATGGAGAAAAAAACTAGACTGTCTTTAAAATATGGGAACAAGGGAAGGGAGAGGAAGAGTAAACAAACCATCATAAAAAGAATGTGGAAAAAGATACAACCAGAGAACAGCCTATCAACTCACATATAGCCTATATAGAGAAGCATAACTCTAGTAAAACAGATTTCCTCTTAGAATTAATCATTATAGCATTGACCAGTATGTCAAGCAGCCTTGCTCAAGACCAAACTGTTTCACCTTTAATATTACTGACAGCCAGTAAACTAAAGCCATCACAGGTGATTTCTGCAAGCAGTGTTCCTCAGCTATATTATAGGTGTTGTAGAGCAGTGGCAGCCTTACTTAAATAGTGCAAAAGGTGATTGTAACTAAAGTGATAATAATATTACAATAGGCACCCTTTGCAGAAAAGAAAGCAAGATAATTTTTTTTTCTGAAAAGGTAATGAAAAAGAAATTAAATAGAATATTATCTGTAACTACACACACAAACACATATATAAAATGCCAACCTTTCCTGATGAAATGTGTGAATCTTATATTGCTATTTTATTACGTAAATTTTTAACGTAATATCAAATAATCAAATATTGATTTTGATCAATTAATTACACAGAAATTTAAGCAAAAAAAAGACTGAAAGAGTGGACTTGCAACAACTCATAAAAACCAGGAAAAGTTATTCTCTGTATTAACAAAGACTAATCATAGATTCATCAAATCATTCATGTCAGATCATGTACATGTTTCCTCTGTTATTTCAAATGACGTGGACTGTTAATGTGATCATATTACTTTTAAGCCAAGCATATTGCCTGCAATGAAGTATCACATATGCTAAGTTGTGTTCACAGTTGGCATTACAGAGAAGCAAGGGTTAAAAAATAGGAGGAAAAAAAATGTTGCTGAGAGGTAGGAAGGAAAAAACAGAAAATGTCCAATAACTCCAGGACGGAAACAGAGGAGCTAAAAACAATGTGTTGGCAAAAAAGAAATAATCTGATATAAGCCAACATATGGGAGAAATCAGCAAAACCTCCGCCAAATAGGAAAACATGTTTAAGCTACAGGTTATCAAATAATTGCGGATACAGCAAAGTCAAACACCAGAGGAAAAAAAAGTGTGACCGAGGCAAAGGAAGTTTAGTCTGTATACACAGAGAGATAAAAGCTATGAACAAAATAAAATTAAATTAAATGATCCACCTCCTCCTCAGACTTGCACATTCTGTGCCTTAAAGGTATGTACCAAAAACCAATACAGAAAAAAATGGAACCACATGTAACCACACAGAGATTTGGTTTATTTATTTATTTTGATTTCACATACTAAAAAAGAGTGAGGGGGAAGAAAAAACTCTGGTCCCAGATTGTAAATTACTTCAGATAATTTTTTAAATGTGATATATGTTACGTTAAGGAAAATTATAAACTTGAGGCAAATCTGATAAAACTTAGACCTTTGGCAAAATGCTATGAACGATTTCTTTCCCTTCCCCTGTCTCAGCTTCACCTCCCCACCCAACTCTGCACCAAAAATAAACAAATTCATATTATTTTAGTACCAAGAAAAGGATGTTGAATCCTGCTTCGTGATGAACAGAGAGTCAGCAAATTAGCTCTAATCTTTTAAATACAGAGTGACTTTGATTATCTTTCTAGGGAAGAATAGTCGTTATTTAAATAGGCACCTCTCAGGCTAGTTTTCCTTTCTTATGAACACCACCTTATGTTCTAGCTGGAAGCCAACAGACAGCAATGAAAATCATAAAGAATTAGCATCGTGTACTCATGTCGAGAAACTGTACTTAGCAAGTTAGCTCTTACATTTTAGTTTAGGCTCAGCCCTCATATGGTCCAGACACAACATGCCACATACCAAACAGTGCAGAAATTCCCTGAAAAAGACAGACAAACTGACCATTTAATGAGATTTCTAGGACATGATTCAATAGCGAAGAACTTGCCCATCAACAAACTAGAGTGTGCACCTAGAAAGCAATAATATTCCTAATGTGCAAGGACCAGGTATAATTTAAACAACCTTGGAGCTTTCCTGTTTTGAAAGGGTGCTATAACCTCTGCATGGGGGCCATAACAGGGCTATTTCAGCTATGGAATAACCAGACTGTATCTGCTCCATAGCTTCTGTTGAAAAATCAGTTAATCCTCCAGGCACTCCCAGTGTTATTCTCCACAGAGATTTGCCTTATGCAGTAAGTAGTCTTCAGTTCTTAGACCAAATAGTTTTATAGGACAGAGCCTTCCTTACATGTCTCCTTTTAACAGATGGAGTAAGTGAAATTCCAACCACAAATATGGACAGACGTGTATACGATGCACAGTTGTATTCAAGACTCTCCTTGAAACCTCCTGGAATTGTTACCCACTATAAAAGTTGAGAGTTTTTTTGCTAAAAATTATTAAATAGATGCAGCTAAATTTTAAATAATCTCAGTCTGGACTATATTGGACAAGATAAAGGGTGTCCACCTCTAAAAGAGATGCCACACCTTTGTGGCCCATTTCATTTTGCATTCAAACTGGACAAACATAAAAGACTGTACATAATGCAAAAGTTTCTAAACATAAAACGGTTTCTATTTCTCCTTGTGAAATTCAACATATTTCTTTTCTCAAAATAACAAGAAAATGAAGTAAAAAAAGTAAGCCTGACAGAAACATACATCTCTCAAGAAATGTTAAACTATACATCTCTTTTCCAGATTTCATTGGGTAGCAATTTTTCTCAGGAATGAATTTTAAAATGTAGGTTATTCTTACAGCTTTGGGGAAATATTTGATGGATAATCAAACGCTAGCAAACACACCTCCTCCAAGCTCATGAAAGAACTAATGTTTGCCTGTTGGGCATATTTGATAAAGTGTAAGTGAAAATTGCTACACTAAACCACCAACCTCCCAGAAGAAATTAGGTTTGAGTGTCAGAGAAATGGAAAAGTTATTAAGAGTGAAGAAGAATAGTCTTAGTCTCGAAGTCCCAAAACTTTGATTTTAAAAGTGTGTGATTGTGAAAGTCACTATTGCCTTTAATTACACAATTAATTAAGCACACAATCAGAATTTATAAAGTGGTTTATCTTTTTCTAAAGGGAATCTTCTCAATAGGCAATTTCCCATTGTGGTCACAACATAAATATGTTTACTCTTATTGCAAATACAACCAGTAAATTGTGAAACCTATCACTTCCACAAACTATTGCAGTATTATTTTTAAAGTTTTCTGCTTGGGGATTTTCTGTATATGTATGTGAACACAGGTACCTACCCATATCAGTAAGAATTTCTGAATTCAAATGTATGTATTTTATACAGATTACTATTGCCACATGAAGAGATAAATGTCTGAAGGCTAACACTTTGTTAAAATGTACTGGATCTATGTCTAAAATACATAAAAGAACAGCTGACTGCCACAAGCTCTATATTTTCCAAGGGATTCCCAACACACAGGGATCATTCTTCCTTGTTAAAAAAGAGGAAATAGTCAACACACTACAAGCTGATTATTTGTATTCTGACGAATGAAAAATAGATACTCTAAATTCTGAAACAAAAACACTAAGCTGTATTGTTCAGATCTATGCTTGAAGGATTTTGAATTTTTAAACTCTGTTAGTGGCAATATAACTGCTTAAGAATATGTTGTGACTACTCATGTTTAACTTTTGCATATGATACATTACAACTTTGTTGTGTCTATCTATAAAAACTATCATTTTCCATCAGAATTAACTTGACCACAGTGGAATTTTTGGTTCCAGAATTCAATATGCCTCAAAGATACTTACAGGTGTTTCAGGAAAAGGAATTATTTTGCTGTCAAACTGTATGATATTTCTTGTCCAATATAGGATATTAATAACATTGAAGATGTTCTTGATATACCACTGTTCTGCAAATTCTGACATTATCATAACCATTTTATTTTCAAGCAACCTGTACATTCATCATTAGTCAGGATGAGATTTAGAACAAGATTTTTATGTAACTTGTAGACTTCTGAATCACATTCTAACAGCAAATTTTATGGTGGAAGCTACATTCTCTCATTCTTGGAATGTTCCTTGTGTATGTAGGAGACACTTTTTGATATATGAATTCCAGTGGTGGCCTCCTGTTGATCATTTTCCAAATTATTATTAATCATTATTCATTACACTTTTTTTTTAAGTAGATGTTACCCTAATTTTCCTTAAAACTATGGGTACAATTACAAATAGAGAATTGTGTTTATGACTATAACAACAGGAGAAAAAATAGTCTCAAACTTTTCCAGTCCCTCTAAAGCAGTGTTTGCTCTTTTTTCTCATGGTCTTTTTTGACCCTTTTGAGTGTGTGCCTACTTAATTCCTTCTGAACTCCAAAACACCTTCTATCCTTCTACCTATAAGTTCTAAGTAGGATTAATTATCATCTCCTCTTTTTGAACTATGATTCTTACCTGTCTTTTCAGCTCGAAAATGTATGTAAAAGCTGTATGTTTACAAGGTATTGACTCCAGCTAATACATACCAACACGACTCAGCAAATACAGTAGCAAGTTGTATCACTTAAAATGGAGGAAGAGAAGGGTCATCTTCATTTTTATATAGCAGTTTTATTCAACTGTAACTTTGCTTTTGAAATGGAATGAACACTTTCATTCATCCTTCTCATATTTGAAACAGTATTTCAAAACATAAGATAAATTAAAGAAGATAGTAATGCTATTTGAGGATATAATCTGCAAATTATACATGAAAAGCTTTCTTAAGTTTGTATCAAATTTCATTTTCAAAGAAAAATCATAGATATTCAGAAAGTGTTATAGGAGACAATTTAGTTGGTTTTCTATCAGGTTATCCTATTCTTAATTGAGAAGATCATATAAATACTAAACATATGATCATGTGAAAAGTATTAGATACTTGCAGATTCCATGCCCTTTCTTAAAAGGAGAGAAACCACTTTTCACACAAGTCATGTTATATGAAACATAGCCTTTGAAAGTGGATGTTTTTAAAATTTTTAAAAAGTCAGATCCTGCAAATATGCTAATACTTATTACATCTTTGTGTTTAATTGCCATGAAAGATTTTCTTTCATTGATTTGTCTAATTAGTTTCTGAACCAATGTAAGCTTTTGACGTCTACACTTTTGACCCATGGTGACAAGCTCCACCAGTTCCTCCCCCCACATGAAGAAATACTTCTTTTTGCTCATTTTGAAAGTGATAATTTTGTGTGATGACTTACTTGAGAGCTTGTTCTTGAACAATGAAATGAGGTGGGTAATAGTTTATAAGCTACTTCACATTATTTACCATTTTATATACTTTTTTCAGGAGTTATTTCTCATGACTCATTGGGAGATCATATAGCAGTTGTGAAAAACTAGACAAAGGTTCATGATGATAAGAACCCAGTGGAGAGAAGAGATCGAGGTAGAGAAATGATGTTTGCACTACCAGAAGAAGAGACAAGATAGGTATGACTACTGTTCTTACAGGTACAGAAGTTTGCTAGCTGATCTCCCACAGTGGTGGTGCCCACCACTCACCCATTGGTCTTCATGTACTCATTCTAGCCTTCATTCTTCTCCTTTATTTCTTGCCCTCTTGTTACTTCTTGCAATAAAAGATATTTTGGCCTCTTCCTTTAAAAAATATTCATACTTGAACTTGTAAGTTCTTCCACTTAAATTTAACCACTTTTGTGGAGCTTACCAATGAAGTCAAATCTCCAAACAAGCACTTTATCATCTACTTCAGAATCACCTGTATACAGTGTTCACTGAGGAACAAAGGAAAATAATTCTTTGTTTGTTCCTTTTTATACAAGGTCAAGTTTTCTACATTTAGAGGAGAAGTAATTCAGTTGTGTTTCCTCCTTGACTTGCCTGTTTCTCTCTTCCCAAGGGCTTCTCAGCACTTCCGTGTAAGTTCAGGATTACAGAATGAAAGGTACAGAAGAAATGAAGACAATGTCTTTCAGGTACCTATGATCTATGCCAGAGACCCTCACATACCTTAGGTGAGAGACACGCACAGATATGTTACATGTATGGATCTTCAGACAAATTGTAGAAGGACAGAAAAGGTAATAGGCCAATGGTCATGAAATGACCCAGAAGTTCAAAGTGAAAATCAGGCACCAGAATGTGTTTGAAACAAAAAGAAAATGTTGTGTTTCTCACTTTAGTACAGTTTCTAAAATGAATTGAAATGAAAGTCTCAATAAATAAAACTTTATTTAAAGATGATTGACAGTCTAAGGAAACCTCCTTTTGAACTATATTTATCAATTTTTTTTTGATCACAGCGGGCAAAGTCTATTGTCTTCTTCTGTGTCTGTATTCTCAGAAAGGAAATCATTATCTGACAGTTATGGTAACCTTGTTTTTAAGGTTTTGAGTTAATAACTTAAAATATGGAAGAAAGAGAGGCAGAGAGGGAGAGAGGGAAGGAAGGGAGGAAGGGAGGAAGGAGGGAGGGAGGGAAGGGAAGGGAAGGGAAGGGAAGGGAAGGGAAGGGAAGGGAAGGGAAGGGAAGGGAAGGGAAGGGAAGGTTCCCTTTATTGGCCTTGGAAGGGAAGGGAAGGGAAGGGAAGGGAAGGGAAGGGAAGGGAAGGGAAGGGAAGGGAAGGGAAGGGAAGGGAAGGGAAGGGAAGGGAAGGGAAGGGAAGGGAAGGGAAGGGAAGGGAAGGGAAGGGAAGGGAAGGGAAGGGAAGGGAAGGGAAGGGAAGGGAAGGGAAGGGAAGGGAGAGGGAGGGAGGGAAAGAGGGGGGAAGGGAAGGGAAGGGAAGGGAAGGGAAGGGAAGGGAAGCTTTCCTTTATTGGCATTGCAGTCAACTGATTTTCTTACAAAGCTCCCAGTAACTGTCTAATAGTCTGTGTTTTCTAGCTTAACCACCTTCCTCTGGAAAACTGAAACCAATTTTCTTTTCCTTTGAAAATGGGTTATACAGTTTAGTGGAGACCAAAGTTTTGATACTTAAAGTACACATTTTGTCAAGTATGTACTTTGAAGCTTCTTTAAACTGAATTGAATTACTTATGCTAAAAAGTATCTTTGAGAGGTTTAACAATTTTAACAAGTTTAAAAAACATTGCTTTAATGCTGGAAGTTGTTACAGACTTTTCTGGAAACAGAGGCACTTCAAAATTTTAAAGGTCCTATCTGAAACTGTAATACTAAAAGCAAGACACCATAAATATAGATTACTCCCAGGAAAGTATTACCAACCCAGACAGAAAACTTTCTTCTAAGTGAACATAGAATTGGCAGCAACAGACACGTAAGAGTGAATCAGAAAAAGGGAAACATTTTCTTCATGACCAAGGAGCATTTTTTTCTTCTGCTGGTGAGAGCTACAAAAAATGATGCTCTTTCAGTGCTGTAGTTTGTTTTATTCTGCCTATTTTGTCTTGTGAAAACACAAACTGTTCTGGTGCTTCCTTAGCAAGTCTGACTTCCCATTCACCCCATCTTTTCTGACGTCAAGTTTAATTACTTCATGTTGCAGTAGGCAGAGCACCATGGCCCCCCAGGTGCTGATATCCCACGTAAGTGCAGAGAACTTCTGCAAAATAGACTTCTGGAGCATTGCATCGGAGTCAGAAGAGGCCATGAAGTCAAGTCCTGAAGGACAGCTGACTCCTTACAAGCCTCAGTCTGCTTCCAGATTTGACAGTCGGGTAGGCAACAGGTATGCTGTTTGCATTTCAACTTTTCTATGTACCTGGCTGCAGGCAATCCTCTATCCAGGGCCTTACTCAGATCATGTGAATCACTGCTAAAGGTATGCTCAGCTGCCTCTGCTGAGAAAGGTGAGCCGGCAGCTGTATTTATTCATGATGTATTTTGATCAGGATGCCCAGATGGATAGAACTGACACCTTCCCCAAAGAAAAATTGTCCTGGACTGGATGTCAGTGGCTGTTAACAGATTGGGTCAAGGAGATCCAGGCAGAAATCAACGGAATTATCACAGAAATGGCAGAATGAAATGAATAGTAGACAAAGGTAAATTACTGGGTACATAATCAATCTGAATCCTGGAATTCATCATATTTAAAGGCAGAAAAAGAAATCAAGGAAAAGGAGAGGGTATGTGAGGTATATAAATCAAGAAGATTGCTGCTACTAAATCCAATAGATTAACCTCAAGTTTCAAATGATTGAAAAATTGGTATGTATCTTGAAAATGAAAGGAAGATTGTGCAAGACAAGAGGACACATAATGAAGGATTTTACAGGCTCATCAGAAATATAAATTGGAGAAGACTGTATGCCCAATAAGGAAGGAAGGAATTCTTTCTAACAAGGAATGTGTGCACTCCTTAGATATAGTCGTTTATCTGTTTCAGTTTGAGCCAAAGAAACAGTAAGGGCTAGCAAATTATAAAGTCAACGTTTTCATCCCTTGGAACATGAAAGACAATGGAGAAAGGCTACATGTTTTTACATTATTGCTTTTATTATTATAATTAGTAATTAGGAAAGATCTTGCAGTCTATGGTGTGTGTACAGTAATTTTCTGCTAGAAGTGAAAGTAAAAGGGTTCTGCATTGTGACCAGTTCTGTTCATCCTAAATACCTTGCTGGAGGAATGGCTAAAGGAATGATTTCCAAAGACATCTACAGTACTGCAGCAGCTGCGTAGTCTGGGCTATCTCTCATACAGCTACTTTCGTTCCAACACCAGGAAAGCTGCAGTGACTGTAGATAAACATCCAGTAGTTGAAATCATGCTGCTATAACTATACTTCTGTTAGCGCCACAGGTAGTTATGCTAAAAATTCATTTATATATGTTGCATCACACTTTCTCTGACATTATAGCTCTACCTATGGAAAACAATCTATGATATCAGTATAGTAATTTTGATTTTGGCAGATTAAAGGTCAGATTCCAAAGAAACTTTGAATTTTATGGAAGGGATCTTGTAGAGCCTACTTTGTAAATGGAAAAGATATATTTGAAGTAAAATAATTTTCTGAGTGTCCTTGGTTATAGTCACCATTGATGAATAGTCTACATGAATGACTAGCGTGAGTAGATTACATTCATTTAAATGATTTAATAAATGTTATAAACTTATCATCCTTATAGTTGTCATAATAAGGTCAATTTGTGAGCTTCTACTGCATTTCAAAAAGGGTGTAGTAGTAGCTCACAATTCATCCTTTTTAGAATTCAGACTGGAGTAGAAATCAGTGAATACTTGAAATAAAACACAAAGGTTGGCCCAGTATAAAGGAAAACATCTTTCTAAAACATACAATGAGAAAAGAAATATTTGCTTTAAAACTTGGGCTTTAGCGAAAGCAGAAAGTACTAACATATGCAGAAGTAGTACCTCCAGTTGAAGTAAAAACTGTCATGAGGAAAAAAGTTCTAAGAAAATTGCACACTAGGGATTAAAATTTGAAAATTAGATTGGAGCTAGACAATAGGCTGAATTCAGTACACTTGATCTTTTAAGGTGAACTTTTTTTTAATTAATTTAAAATTTTAAAAAGCCTTTTCTCCACTTTAGGAAGATTTAGTACTGAAAGTAGACCAGTGTGTTCTAACTGACAATCTAGCACACAAAAGACAAAAGCAAACAAACAGAGTTGCAAATAGTAAGTAATTCCTTGAAGAACCTGATTGAATCACAGTGGACAGTACATGATTCAAAAATGAATAGGAAAAAATTTGCTAATATAGAACTCTTTTTTTAAAATAAAGTGTATCAAAAATAAGGTATTGAGGCAGAATTAAAAATTCTCTAACCTGATGAATAGATAATGACTACCTGTCAGAGGTGTCCTGACACACTGCTTTATTTAGAGGCTGATTCCTGATCCATATAGTCAGAAGCCCAGAATGCAGGCTTAGTAAACCACTAAAACATTATTTGATCATAGTGTATTTCCACTACAAGAGAGTGCTATATTCAAAGAACAGTTGAAGTTCTGATAGTTTAAGCTGTATCCACTATAGGAATATTGTGTAATATATACTGGTGCAGGCGTACAAAGAACGTGGTTTTAATATGTATATTGCTTTAATTGGGCTGTATGACGTCCTTAAGTATGCAAATTTAAAGATAGTGTACTGTTTCTATAATACAACAGGTATCAGAAAATGGGTGAAAAAAGATTTGCATTTAACTCAAGATAATTCTAGCATCATGAAGCACTCAAAGTGCACTCTGCAGCTTATCGTGACTGTACCAGAAGTTATAGAAATGCACTTTCTGTGCAGAGCCTTATAATTCACAACTGGTTTCTGTTTATGTTCCATTAAACACTCTGGTGTGTCAAATATACCCTACAAAGAAGAATGAATAAAATTGGAGATCTAAAGTAAGTAATGTCTCAACACTATATCCATGAAATAATAGAGTTGTTGCCAAGGTATATATGGTTTCTTCGTGCAGTTCACCTTGCAGTTACTAACTAGACTGTAAAACAACTCTTTCATTAATGCTGGCCAGGAAACAGGCTTACCTCATTAGTTCAGATTTGTTAACCTATTTGTCATAACACTTCAACACTCAAACTGGACCCCAGCCATCGTTCTGATCCTCATACTCATATTCTCAAGGTACAGATATTCTCAGTGTTTTTATACTTCACACCGTTGGTATAGGAAAGCAGTGTCATCGCTTTGGTATGTTACAATCTGTTGTGGAACACAATGTGATAATGAGGAACAGTGAATAAGAAAATTATTAACTCCTTATTAATCATTTTACAGAGTCACATTGACCCAATTTATGATTTCTCTCCAGAGGCAGTGAGATTTCATAAATGTACACCGCTAGTCCTATGTTGGGAATATAAAACTAAATCAATATCAATAAACCTTAACTTGGATTAACCCCAGAGAAAACGGCATAATCTTGATCAACATGTCACCTGCTCCATTATGTCTTTGCAATGCCATTTCTATATCTTTTAGAAAAAGAAGAAACTACAGAGAAGCTCTGCATTTTCAGAGGGTGCTGTCTTACTACTTAAAACATGTCTGGGCATCACATTTAACAGACTATACAATCAGACTTACCTATGCTCTCCCTGTGCAGAACTGTTCTCTCACTTTTCACACAACAGACAGCAGTAAGCATTGTTCTTAACTTCCTCCTATGCATTTATGATTTATTCATAGCTACATACTTGAAAGTATACTAACAGCTCATGATTCTCCTGTGCCTCAATTATTCTTTAGTTACAAACAAGGATAATGTTGGGGTACCATCAGGATGGTGTTTTCTGGAATTACTTGTGTATCTTCTTTTTTTCCACCACAATACAATTTTCCCACAGTAGCAACCTGTGACACATTGGCTAACAAAATGTCTTCAGGGTGAAGGTGATTGATCACACTGTGAACTCTCAGACTATGCTGGCTTTAAAGAACTTAGCTGGAAAATTCCGATTTCCTCAGGTGAAACTGTCTGTCTGAGAGTGTTGCCAAGTGTTGTTTTGCAAGGGTTAAGTTGCATCAGGTGAAACTGCACTCATCTGTAATGTTTTCTTCTCAACAAATTGGAGCTAATTTAGCAAGTGCATATTATTTACCTGTTACCAGTTTCCGAAGTATTATATATGTGATTATCTTAACCTTTTTATTAGCTATAGGGACTACAGTAAGTATTATGGGAGGTCAATTACCTAATTTGATTAACATGTGTAATGAACAGCATTAATTATGAGTCACACGCATAATAAAGGATTACATACCATTGTAGAAAGTTGCAGCTGATTACATGTGAGTCTGCATAGGTGTTTACTGGGTCAGTGGGTGAAACAAGATTGCCCTCTGTTCTTTGGTAATGTGAGCTGAAATGTCTGGCTATGGCCTTTGAGGGATTTTATTTGTGCATCCCAAAAATGGAAAATTTTTTTATATGCCTGCAGCTGGTGAAGCAACAAATTCCCTAATATCTGAAGATAACATCCATCAGAAATCAAATGCTTCCTGTCATAGCTGCCTGACATGTGGGTCAAACAAGTGAATGTGGTAGTAAGATACATAACCGTGGCAGTAAGATACATTAGTGAGAATTTTAGAGGCTGAGTACTATCTGAGATCCTCCACCAGCATTCACAAACAGCAGATTAGGAGTATTAGAGTGTTATCCTCTGATTCTGTAAGAATTAGAGATAACCTTCCCTAGACCTTTATGGACCTGCGGTCCATGAATGGTCTGATCTCAGAATCAGAACCTGCTACTTTTGAACCTACCAATCTTGCCTGCCTGCCACAACAACTTCCAAAAGTTCATATAGGAATTTGTTAGTAGACTTTGCAAGTTCTTTAATTCTTATCTCGATAGAGAAGGAGTAGAATTTTTTCTGCAGAAAGCTTTCTACACTTTTCCTGCCTACTTTGTACCCAGCATAGGATTAAGGCTGATAGACCACCTGATGTTTTTTCACACACAAATTTTTTCCCCACCAGTCTTCTGATTATACGTCCATCTTCCTTTGTTTCCTCTTTTTCAGTTATCATCTGATTTAGTAAATGCTGTCTTTGTGCTACAATTTTTCAAATAGAAATAGTTCATTACCTGTCTCAAACACTTTTGAGTAAGAGTTTATTTGGCATGGAGGAAATGTGCATCATCAGTTTATCTCTTATCAGATTAAACTTGTAAAGCTCCCACATATTTGATAGCTTTATCCTTTTGATTTACACCAGCTAACTCCCATTGTATTTTTGGTTTTATGTCTGTTTTGGCTCAAGACAGTGCTATTCTCAGTGTCAAAGTACACCTTTAACTATAGTTCCTTACCTAGATCATTCTAACTGCCATATAATTCTTAAGGGGAAGGTAGGCTTGACACATTATCATTTACAATAAACATATTCTGTGCTATGTGTAAGGGGTCCCTTCATACCCACAATATGTAGGTGGATATGGGCCAGTTGAAGAGCAAAGTCAAGACCCTGAATTTTAGGAGAGTTTTCCTTTTTAAGAAGGAATTAGTGGATGAGAGCCCTTGAGAAACTGCCCACAGAGATAAAAGAGCTAAACAGACCTGGCAGCTTAAGGACAATTTTGTTAGAGCACAAGTGCACAAGAGCTCTCAATTCCCACATGTAAGACATCAGGTAAGGAAGGCAGGAGACCAGCATGGTTGAGTGAAGACCTCTTAAAGTGTAAGAAGGAAATACACAGGCAGTGAAACCATGGACATGTATCCTGGGAAGCATATAGGGACATTGGCCAAATATGTAAGGATGAGATCAGGAAAGCTAGGGCCCAGCTGGAGCTGAATTTGGCAAGGAATGTGAATAATAATAATAATAATAATAATAGCTCTACAGGTACACTGGTCAGAAAATAAATATTAAAGAAAATGTACCCCCCAATAAATACATGAGGAGAACTAGTGAAAACTGACATGGAGATGGCTGAGGCACTCAACATTTTTTTTTGCCTTAGTTTTCACTAACAATGAATCTTCCCACATCTCTCCAGTTCCTGAACCTCAAAGTAGGTACAGGGGGAATGAAGTCCCTCCCACTGTAAGAAATCAGCTTTGAGACCATCTGAGTCACCTGAACATGTACAAGTCCATGAGACCCAAAAAGATGCATCACAGGGTACTGAGAGACTTATCTGATATAGTTGCCAAGACACTCTTCATCATATTTGAAAAGTAAGGACACTCAGGTGAAGTCTCCAGGGACTGGAAAAAAGGGAATATAATACCCATTTTTTGAAAAGGTGAAAAGGAGGACCCTGGGAAGTATTGACGAACCACCCTCACCTCAGTGCCCAGTAAGATAAAGAACAGATCCTCTTGGAAGTTTGGTTGAAGTACATGGAAGGCAGGGAACTGATTAGCAACAACCAACATGGCTTGACCAAGGGAAAATCATGCCTGACTAATCTAGTGGGCTTCTACAATGGAATGACTGCATCAGTGGACAAAGAAAGAGACTTCTGTAAGGTCCTTGACACAGTCGTACACAACATCCTTGTTGCTAAATTAGCTATATATGGCTTTGATGGATGGACTATTAGATGCATAAGGAATTGGCTAGATGGCCACATCTAAAGAGTTACAGTCAATGGCTCATTGTCCAAATAGAAACCAGTAATGAGTGATGTCTCTCAAGGGTTCGTACTAACAGTATTTAATGTCTTCATTAATGACATAGATAGTGGGATTGAATGCACTCTCAGCAATTTTACAGATAATACCAAGCTGAGTGTTGCAGCTGATGCCCTTGTTGGAAGGGATGCCATCCAGAGGGACCTTGACAGGCTTGAGGAACAGACCCATGCAAACTTCATGAAGTTCAGCAAGGCCACATACAAGGTCCTGCACCTGGATTGGGGCAATCCCCAGTATCAATATAGATTAGGAATTAATGGATTGAGAGCAGCTTGTGGGGAAGAACTTGGGGGTACTTGTAGATGAAAAATTGGACATGAGCCAGCAATGCTCGCTTGCGGCCCAGAAAGCCAATTGTAGCCTGGGCTGCATAAAAAAGAAGCATAGCTAGCAGGTCAAGGGAGGTCATTCTTCTGTTCTACTCTGCTCTTGTCAGACTCAACCTAGGGTGCTGCATCCGATTCTGTGGTATCCAGTATAAAAAAAGACACAAGTTAGAGCAAATCCAAAGGAGGGCCATGAAAATTATCAGAGGGCTGTGGTACCTCTCTGCTTTGGAGAGAGGCTGAGAGAGTTGGAGTTGTTCAACCTGGAGAAGAGAAGCCTCCATGGAGAGTTTTTCTGTGGCCTTTCAAGATATGAAGAGAGTTTGCAAGAAAGATAGAGAGAAACTTTTTACTAAGACCTGTAGTGACAAGAAAAGGGGTGATGGTTTTAAACTGGATTATCTGGATTATGGTAAATTTAGATTAGACACAAGGAAGAAATGTTTTATGATGAGGGTGGTGAGACACTAGAACAGGTTGTCCAGAGAAGTTGTGGATGCACCATTCCTAGAAGTGCTCAAGGTCAGATTGGACAGGTTTTTGAGAAACCTGATCTAGTGGAAGATGTCCCTGCCCATGTCAGAGTGGTTGGAGAAGATGATCTTTGAAGGTCTCTTACAACCCAAACTATTCTGTCATCCCATGATTTTATGATCATAAACAGCCCATCTGCCTTCATTCCAACAAATTTGAGATTGTCTGTATTCATTTTCCATCTTAAATTTTGCATCAGAGACATTTATAAAATATCCCTGGAGATGTCTAAAATCAAACCGTTCCATAGCCATGTAAATGACTGATGCACTAAAAGCAATGAGCAATTGCTACATTCATATAAGTAGAAACATGGTTATGCAACCTGTTTGGCATTTTGGCCCAAATAAGGAAATTGTGTTCCTTTTTGTCAAAATCAAGAGTGTCATCCATGCAAAAATCTCTATAACAAGACAATAAGGTTTAATTTGCTTCCCTCAAAAAAAAAACCCAAAAACACACAAATAACAAAAAACATTTTCCAGTTATTTCTTATTTGTTTTTCAAACGTCAATTCACTTTTTTAAAGAAGGGTTTATTATCTATTACAACTTCCAGTTCAGTAAAATAAAGCAAAAACATACAGGCAAGCAAATAATACTACCATGGCAGGGCATATTCAACCAGTATAGTTTTACATTTTGATTACAGTTAGTATACAATTAACCTACAATATCACCACTTTTTACTCTGCTCCCAGAACCCTTCTTGGCTGCCATCATAGCATCACACTTTGTGTTGTGAACTTTATATGTTCATGTATGTACCGTGAGGATGATTTCCCCTGTTCTCAGGTGCTTTATTTATCGTTTTAACCAGTTCATTGAATTCTTGGAGGTTGTAATAATAGAGATAGCAATGTGACAGTACAAATAGCCATTCAGGAACTTATAGTTATTACATTAATAAAGTGTCACACAAAGGACAACAGTTCTGAGATAGCAGATGGGTATAAAAAAATAATATTATGTCTAGAAACACCAAGTTATTTCTCAGTTCTTCATTCTAATGCAGTACCTTTTGACAATATATTTTTCTTTTGCAAAAATATTAATCTTACATTAATGATAAATTGAGACATTATGGCTGTGGGAGAGCAATACCTAGACCATAGTCGAGTAGAAACTATGGAAATATTTGTAGTCTAAAACAATATTAAGAAGAATGAACTATTCTATCTTTTAAAGGAAGACATTGCTCAGATATCTTGCTCAAAAACATGCTTTTATACTCTGGATTCCTTTTGGTACCAGATACTGGTCAGTTCTTTTAACTCTTTCAATCTTGAAGATGTATTTTTGGCCATGTTCAATTGAAGGACAAATCCTTCAAGGTTTTTAAACGGGCTAAGGTTTCACTTTTTGTCTCTCTGACTCAAGATAAACTTTGCTTGGAATTTTGTGTTGCTATGTTTCTTTTCCAAACAGGTTTATTTTATGCATTAATATATAAGAAAAATAAACAAATTCTTCCTCAAACAGTTCTGTAAATAACACCCTCTTATTCAAATCTTAGGGTTTCTACATGTATGTTATGCTCTTCTGAGAAATATTAGACTTCTGGTATGCATGAAGAGTATACATTATGATTTTCATCTTGTCAGGACTTCATTTTGTATCAAATAAAACATGCATTACATGTTATCTGAGTGTGGAGTGCATGAGGTTTCTTATTGTTCTTACAGTAATATGGTTCATTTGACTACAGTAAAGCACTATGATGCATAACAGTGGGCTATAAATAAAAAAATAATAAAAATAACAAATTCTATAGGGTCTTTCTACAGTATGAGCAGCCTAAAGTGAGTAGCTTTTCAACCTTTTGCTCAAATGCCATTTTTTATTAGATAGGAGTCAATAGATACTACAGATGATTTCATACAGCAAGCTTAGAGACCCCATCTGTTTCAATTTATTTTTATATTTCCAAAATGATTACCATTTGAACCTCACTAAAGGTAGGTATTTGATGTGACTGCAAAAAGCTAGAGCACATATGTTGAAATCTTTGTAACTGCTGCTGCTACATTTATCTCCATGCCATTGGTTGGTAATTTTTTGATGGTGCTACAGAAAATCATGAGGAAGGTGTTGCCAAGTCCTTGTTCATGCTGTGAAAGTGACTGTGCCTTGGGCCACTGGGCCGCTTCATATTTATAACTTTGTAGGTTGAATAATTATCATAATGTAAACATGATCAGCCTTTGAACTGACTAACACAGGTGTCAAAACACAACAGATTTTAATGGCAGGGAATGGCTCAGTCTAAGTAAATAATGCCTTAAACTCACAGCCTGTTAATTTAGACTGTAAAAACATAGACCACTATAGAATCCTAACAAATTAATCCTCTACTGAAATATTAAAACATAAAAATCAATGAGATGGAGATGAAATGTTAGTAATGTTTGTGGCTGGTCACAAGCGGTGTTTCCCAGGGCTCAGTTTTGGGGCCGATCTTGTTCAATATCTTTATTGATGATCTGGATGAGGGAATTGAGTGCTCCCTCAGTAAGTTTGCAGACGACACCAAGTTGGGTGGGAGTGTTGATCTGCTGGAGGGCAGGAAGGCTCTGCAGAGGGCTCTGGACAGGCTGTCTGGATGGGCAGAGGTCAACTGTATGAGGTTTAATAAGACCAAGTGCCGGGTCCTGCACTTCAGTCACAACAACCCCATGCAACGCTACAGGCTTGGGGAGGAGTGGCTGGAGAGCTGCCCGGCAGAAAGGGAGCTGGGGGTGCTGGTTGACAGCCAGCTGAACATGAACTGGCAGTGTGCCCAGGTGGCCAAGAAGGCCAACAGTATCCTGGCCTGTATCAGGAATAGTGTGGCCAGCAGGAGTAGGGAAGTGATCGTACCCCTGTACTCTACCGTGGTGAGGGCGCACCTTGAATACTGTGTTCAGTTTTGGGCCCCTCTCCACAAGAAGGACATTGAGATACTGGAGTGTGTCCAGAGAAGGGCAATGAAGCTGATGAAGAGTCTGGAGAAAAAGCCTTATTAGGAGCAGCTGAGGGAACTGGGCTTGTTCAGTCTGGAGAAGAAGAGGCTGAGGGGAGACCTTATGGCTCTCTACAACTACCTGAAAGAGGGTTATGGCGAGGTGGATGTTGGTCTCTTCTCCCAAGTAACTAGCCATAGAAATGGCCTCAAGTTGTGCCAGGGGAGGTTTAGACTAGATATTAGGAAAAAATTGTTTAATGAGAGAGTGGTGAAGCGTTGGAACAGGCTGCCCAGGAAAATGGTTGAGTCACCAGGACTGGAAGGGTTTAAAAACATGTAGACGTGGCTCTTTAGGACATGATTTAATGGCTGTGGTGGTGTTGGGTTGACGGTTGGACTTGATGATCTTAAAGGTCTTTTCCAACCTTAATAATTCTATGATTATATGGTTCTATGTTAGTAAGCATGCGAACAAAAATAATGTTGAGCTTAAATGAGATGTTTTTTCATTGTTTGATAGCTTACATATAGAAACACTGTCAAACATAAACAATGGTATTATGTTTTGTATGTGTGTGTACAGAGTCCTGTAATCTTTCTTCAGACATACCAACAAGTCATTTCAGATGCTGTCAAGGAATTTCTCTAAAACTTGCATATACAAAGGTACATGCAATTCTTCAAAATATTTCTCATTTTTTAAGAAACAGAAAATTATTGGATTGTGTACTTTGTGCTAGAAAAAAATCAGATAATCCTAATAATACTTTTTAATGTGAATATTTTTAAATAAGACACAGAAAGTAATTCTTTAGTGGAAGTCTTGAACAGAAACCACAATTCTTGACAGGGAGACACCACTTTACTTTTGAAGTTGAGTCAGTCCATCTTAGCCCTTGCTCTGCTCATGCGTTATATGGAGACTCTTAACCATGGCTGATTATGCTATGTGGCAGAAATTAGCTCTTTGTGGTGAATAACAAATAATTTTCTTTATATCTTATTGCAGATTTCAGAAAATTAGGGGCTCCAGGATTCAGGAAAATATTTCAAGTTTTTATAATGAAGTTATTTTATTTCAATGTGTCGTGGTTTAGCCCCAGCCGGCAA
>NW_010559693.1:0-6394 GCF_000687285.1 Phaethon lepturus
GCCTTGTCCTCATCCTTGGTGACAATGTTTCTTGTCATATGCAATAAGGATTGGAGATTCTCCTTGCCTCTTCTTTTGTTGTTAATATATTTGTAGAAGCATTTTTTGTTATCCTTTATGACCATGGCCAGACTGAGCTCTAGCTGGGCTTTTGCCTTTCTAATTTTGTACCTGCTTGACCTAATGAGATCCTTGTACTCTTCGTGAGTTGCCTTCCCTTTCTTCCAGAGGTGATAAACTCTCCTCTTTTCCCTGAGTCCCAGCAAAATCTCCCTGTTCAGCCAGGCCAGTCATCTTCCCTGTATTAATTAATACAAATTAATTAGTATTGATAATACTAATTACTAATAATTAGTATTAATAATACAAATAAATTAGTATTAATACAAATATTTCCTTTTAGTGAAACCTGTCGTAGACAATAGCAGGTGTCGGTGATTTTTTTAAAATACCAATTTTCATTCTCCTGAAGGACATGAATGTCTTTGTATATCATATAAATGGCACATACTTCAGTATTTTGCTTTTACTTTTTGCTGTTGTCTGTTCTCACTTAGAGTTTTATTAACTATCTACTTTGATAACACCCTTAACTTGGCATGTGGAGTTTCTTATTCATACAGATGAAATAGGCCAGCACTGGGCTATTGTATTCAAGAAATTTGGACAAATTATTTCAGACTATGCCCATCTTTGAAAGCTGTTTACATCATTTATTTTTGGGTCTTTTTTCTGCAGCAAGACACCCAACTGCATCTTGTCTTTGTCTCCCTTCTATTCCTTTCACGTTTCCATAGTAAGAGTCCAATTTACATTCAAATAATTATATCTTCTCTTACAGCTGACTCAGGAAAGACACAAGGAAACACTTATTTTCTGGGTTTCAAACACTAAATGTGCAAAAATATAGAATATATAGGAAGTTGGCCTTTGTATCTTGGAAGCCTGATGTCACAGTGTATCTGAAACCTTCAGTGAAAGTTTGAGGGCTTTATAAAAGCTTTAATTAAGATTTTTGAAGTTAGAATAACAATTACACCTGTATAGCTAACACGTGTCTAGAATCCTGTGTATGTGATGACGGAAGACAGAGTTTGTCTGCTTCACGTACTGCACTGATGCTGTACATCTCGAAAGGTTAGAAATCTTAATGCTTTGACAAACCCAATGCATACCTGCAGTTTGCAAGTTATGCCAATGGTGATATTTTGACATGAAATACCCCATCTATAAATTCAACATCCATTACACATTGTATCTGAAGAAAGGAGCTTTAATCACTGACCCTAGTTACGTGTCAGAGTAGAACCTGCATCATTCTATGAAGCAAAATGCAATGACTAGGAGTCACTTCTAAGAGGCTCAGCAATGGAAAATCTTTGCAGAGACTCTAGCTTGGCTCATTCTTCAGCTGGGTTTTTATTTTATGGTAAAAGTCAGTTAATCTGATTTTGGTATATTCTGAAGGTCAAAATATGGCAAACTTGCTGTCAAGCTAATACAGCTGGGTCAAGGTAATATAGCTGGTCGCTGGGAAAGGGCAGGTGGAAAAAAGACAATGTATGCCTTCTGTACCCCTCTTGCCTGCTTGCTGATCTGGGAAGCTCTTGGGTACCTTGGAAATTTACTTCTACTTGATGAAGTGAATGCAAAATTTTCTTCTTGACTACCAAAAACCTTTCAAACTCAATAAGGTTAACTTAACAGCTAATTGCTCTTACATTTAGGTGCCCCAGTAAATCCATCAATATAAAGATACTAGACCCTGCATTCTTCAATGGCCTTCACTTTTGTCTCAATTAAAATGCAGTCAATACAGTCTCAATTTTACTAGCTCGTATGCAAGTTATCCGCCAATTGTGAGCATACCTATTCAGTAATGTGATCTACTAGAATAATTATTTCCATGATTTCTCAACTTTAAATCTTTAAAATTCATACCGAAGTTTCATAGCAAGCCATCCTTTATGCAAACAAACAAACAAAAAACAATTAAAAAATTCACTGAGAGTAAACCCTAAGTAGCTTCCTTTGCAGCTATGGTCAGTAAGATAGAAAAATACCAGTGATATTTTGGAAACTCAAGGCTACAGGCACCCAGTACTACCAAACCTGCATGTGTGACTTATGCACATGGATTTGACTGGTATGCAGGCTAAAAAATAATTAATTTCACTACTGATGATCATAGCTGTAGATATGGAAGAGTACAGACTTCAACTGCATACATAATTAAAATTGTGAATTCATGATCAAGGTGCTATTCTCGCTCCCTTCACTGAGGAACACTTCCCCAGGTTACTGATTCTTGGTTTGGGCTTTGACTGCTTTGTACTGTTCTGTTGCTTTAATATCAACTGAGCAAGGGGATGTTTTTGTATAGAAGGGTTGCACAGCTAGTGCTAAATTCCCAGGAAAGATCTTTGCTCTGGTGTAAAAAGGTGTCACACCAATGGGAACATCTTTGTTGCTATTGTAGTGCACAGAAAACTGCATGGTCTTCAATACCTCTATGAAAATAGCATGATTCTGCACTTTGACCTACCTAACGTGATGATATAAAAACATGTAATAATTGTTCTAAAATGAAAACAAGTGAGGAAGAAGAGCGAAAGCATACGTAGATTTGAACATCAGTCAAGGTTTTTTGTTTTGCATATTGATGTATATATTTTTGTGAGGGATGAAGTCACAAAGAAGTAGTTTTTCTATGAAAAGGGCCATGGAAACAGATTGTGGAAGCATGATGGACTAGAGAATGAAGAGAGAGAAAAGAATTAAAAAGTGCAGTGAAGTAAATCTGATGTAAACAGAGAAGTAGAAAGGATGGTGGAACAATGAAATGTGAGAAATCAAAAACTTCACGTGTACAGCAACTAAATTTGGTGGTGGGATGGTCAGTCAGAACTAGATCTTCCATTGTAATTAATATTGTGCTCCAGGGAATTAAGAATGATTGGTTCAGCAAGTCCAGGGGGCCTGTGGATGACCCTTCTGCAATGGTCAGATGAATTCACAGAGCTGCAGGTCACAATCCTGGGGAAGTCCGAGTCTGCTGAGGGGACCACTGTACTCTTGGCCATCTTGCAGGAGCTGACTTTGCTTTGGAGGTTGAAAAGTCCACCTGTTGACAACCTAAAAGGCATTTTGTTGCCTGTAGGTTTCTATAAATAATAGAGGTTATCCTCTAAGGTACGACTAGATTACTTCCACAAGCACAAAACTGAAAACGTGAACAAATTATTTTCGCAAGGGCTAGAAAGGAAACATCAGTCTTCTGAAAAATCCAGGAATACTAAATTACAATTAGTAAAATGAATGCAGGTGTGACATCTTGCTGACTGGTAAGTATTTACTTTTTTATTGGCTCCCTGCTAGCCCAGCTGAAAGCTGTCTTTCTGCTGCATTGATTTAATTCCTTTGGGGCAAGGTTTCAATATCCTTTCTCTTGTTTTAATGTCACCTTGTTGCCTGACTGACCAAAAAGAAGATATCCAGCGAGAATGAGAACCTGGGCCTTAGTAATATGTTTGTGCAGTGTAACTTTAAAAACAACAATTTATAAAATATAAGATTATCTTTTTGTCTATGATTTGTGGGATATTTCCAAGTAGGAAAACACAGGAGAGACATTTTTTTGAATACTGACAATATTACTGACTATTGTACAGCAAACATCCAGTGATCTGTGATTTCCTCTGTGGCATTTACTGCCAGCTTGCCAGAAGCTGCGCCATAATTTTCAAAATATGCATTTTTCTTTTTATAAAGCAGATTTCACAGGAATGCATTTAGTATTTTTAAAGTCACCTATAGCAGATATAGCTAATCAAGAATGAAAAAAATCTCATAAATATGTTGTTGCCTCTTTTATTCATTCATGGTAATATCTCGCAAGGTACAATGTGTATTCCAGGGATTTTGCAGATATTTTGTCTTCTGACGCTTTGTTCCTTTAAATCAAAACACTTTAGGTAAGTAGAGTAAATTTCCAATTCGTTATATTTCTGAAAGTATTTTTTAAAATCTAGTCATGACTGAAGTGTTGAACATATTTTGTAAATGTCTTATGAATTTATTTTCTGAAATGATTCTGAAGTACATCATTAGATATAATGTATACTAACAGGCAAGCTGTAACTGCTAAATGTTAAATAATTATTTTTTTTTTAGTTACACTTTTGACGTTTAATTGACTTTTCCAAAAAGAAAGACTGCATGCATAAATGTACTTAAAGTCTGCTTCTTGAAGTAATGATTTTTGTCAGCCTTGATTGAATTTAGAAATGCGCAGTTAGCAAATTTTGGTTTCCTTTTATATTTGTGCTAATTAGTAGTATGATTTAGCCTTTTTTTTCCCTGTATACTTATTCATTTATTCATTACTTAAAATGAGGAGAGGAGAATGACTTGCAAGAGAAGCCAGGGTCCATTCTTGCAAGCTGCTCCCACAGCTGGGTTGTGCCTGGGCACTTTGTTGAGCTCTGGGCAGGCACGTGGGTTGTGGAATTCACATTCATTCCAAAGAAATCAGGTCTGGATTAATACAATAATCCTCTTCTCCAGAAATCAGGTGCCATAGCTGCGGTTTGGGGGGAAAACGCATTGACGTCGGTAGCTGAGCTCTCCAAGAACATTTTCCACATCAGTACAACTGAGGCTGCATATCTACAGGTTTGTAGGGGGGCAATATTGTCCAAGGCATTTTTGGAAGTTACTCAGATGACTAATCTGGATAAGATCTTTCATCTCTCTCTTTGGGTACTTTCTGTGTTTATATTCTTATTGTCCTACAGAGTTTTGGTCTTTCTAGGGTCATTGAATAATGCAGCATCTGAGTATTGCTCCTAATCCTTACATGCTGTATGACAAGAATTCATGTCCATTTGGTGGATTTTACATCAATTGTCAGTTACGTAAGAAAATGTTTTCCAGGCAGGGATTTCAATAACTGCCTTCTGATTCTCAATCTAGTTTGTACTCTTGAACCTTGCATCTTCTTACAGTTTTCACCCATCTTCATGATTATAATTCCAGAGAGTTTTATAATTCGCTGTAAATTTCAACTATAAAACTAGTTCAGACAGTGATTTACTGACTGAAGTTAGAAAACAGTCATGTGAGTTGTATTACAGTTGATTGGCTCGAATAGAGAAACAGAAATCTTGATCTTTTCTGCTGTTGAAGAAAACAGAGCATGAGAAGATGGGAATGATCGTGTTGAATTGTTTTCAATATTAGTTCCATTATTGCAATTGCCAGTTAATTCTCTGCTGATACTTTCTCCTTTTTCCTGTTGAGTATCTGGAGCTGGGAAAATATTTCTATAAAACATCTCAAGAACTTTTAATGGAAAACATAGGCTTTTCTGTAGTATATTTAAACATTTATGTATGTTTTCATTTAAACGTATGTAATCTAAATGTCCATACTTCTGTTTTCATCTTGTTTTAATTTTTTTTGTGCTATGTTTATCTTAGGACATGAGTAGAAATACAGGGTGTTTTTCTTTTTTTTTAAGTTGTAAGCATTTTACAGCCAGTCTTATTGTGGAGTTTTTATGTTAACAAATTTTTTACATACTCTTTTAAATACTTTTTTTTTTTTACATTGGCCCAGATTACTAGGTTGTTTAATCCAAACACCCTGATGAAGCATTTACAGTGTGTTTAAAAGTGATTTCTCCAATAAAAGTGAAGGAACCTGATGCTAATGCTCTGTAGTTACAATACTTACGTGGAAATGGTGGAAGAGCTGGTTTATTATTCTTGATCAGAGGAGGGTTTATGTAATTTTGTCAATTTTTTTCAAATGTATGCTATGGAAAAAAATTTTGGAGGAGACCCAGTTTCTCAGCCTACATGCATGAAACAGAGGACTAGACTAATTTCCCTCTCTAGCTGAATTAACCTGTCATTCCTCTATGCAAAATGGAAAACCCTTTAACAGAAGTTACTGATCCAGATGTGCTTCATAGCAGTCTATAGTGTTGTCTTTCACTTGGACCAATAGTTTTAGTCTTATGATATGAACCTGAGGATTAGTATCACATTATAGTGTGCTGCTCCTCTTTCTCATCCTGGTTTGAACAAGAATATCTGGGAGTCAAGGGCTGTTTTTTTCTGGCACAAGATTTTGCTGTCTTTTCTTATGAAGAGTTTCTGTTTTCAAAAATTGTCACATTCCTGGCCAATTCTAATCTTACATCATTTAGAAATTCTTAAAAATTCTTGGAGTGAAAAAAAAAGTTTGTTGCATGTTGTTATAACTGTGAAATAAGTGAGCTAGACAGTTATATCTGGACAGAAGGATTTAAACTTGGCATCAGTATGTAATTGATGATTCATTCTAAAAGCTCCATCTCTTTTATTTCCTTCAACATGTTTCATTCCTG
>NW_010559693.1:6425-47061 GCF_000687285.1 Phaethon lepturus
AATTGATATTCCAGAGAAAATTATCCCTGGAAGCATGAAGCTATCTAGAAATAGCTACTTCCAGCTGAGGAAAGCTAAGCACCTAAGGTACTCTTTATTTTACACCAATTATAGAGAAGGCAACCTGTGGCTGGGCTCTTAAACAGCTCATAATCTCTCTCTCTCTTTCATGACTATGAGAAAGAGAGAAGGCTAGGGTTCTGCAGGCTAAAAATGTTAAAAAAAAAAAGTGAAATAGATGTGACCAACCTTACCACTTAATACTTAAATGCTATCTTTTGTATTTCTGTGTGACATTTAGAGGGGTTTTCCAAGTGGTTTGTTTTAAAATGTATTTTATTTGTAAAACTTAGTTGCATTTTTCACTCCTATAAATTGCGCTCTAAACCTATAGAGCATGTTGTTGTGTCTTAAATAATAATAATAATAATAACAACAGCAACTATTATTTTTCTGTGTGGACATTTATGAAGATATCGTCTTGGTGTTACTGATGTATACTTAAGAATTACACTGAATTACTTAAAAAAGTATCAGTCTGCTTATTTTACTGCAATCATTATTGATCTTTGTCTCTTTTTTGGAGAGTGATGCAAGACCAAAGCCATCACTTTCACTATCAGATGGCAAGGTACAGGGATGCTCCAGTGAAGCATCTGCTTTTCTAGATATGAGAGGGAAAATTCTGTCTCAATGTAAAGTTTCATAACATAGGAAATTAAGATGCTGTAAGATGTTCTAGAAGGAATTCTAAGTGTTGTTACTAAGACTGTATATAATATTAAAAAATATCATTAAACCAGGAAGTCATTTGCCTTAATTTACACACACAATGGACGTTTTAAAGCTTCTGTTCTGCAAATAGCCGGGATTGTAATTCTAATGTGTATCTAAAGGAAAAGCAAAGTATGGGTTTTTTTTTGAACATTCTTATCATATATTTGTTTAGAGTGTAGCTGTGCCTAGAAAACCATATTCACCTTACATCACATAAAATGAACAGTTACAGATGTATTCTTAATGTCTGTTCAGGTTTCTTAAAAATTAAATCCAGATTTTTTTTCTTTTTTAATTGATAAATAACATTTTAGGGTATGAAATTGTATACCTGGCCAGTTACAATCATTTTCCTCTGTCTCTCAGATAATTAGAAGGTCATTGTACTCCTCTTAGAGAAAGAAAAATGCAGCCTCTCTGAGCTGGAAATTGAGACATGCAGAACAAACTACCCTGAAGGGTTTAGAGCAAGTGATAACAGTGGGATGAACTATACTTACAAAAACTCCTGGTATTATTTATTACGTACTTTGTTGGTTCACACAATGCCATGCTTCCTGAGCTCTTTTTAACATTAAAAAACAAAACAAAAACCCCTAAAAGAAAGCTAAGCCAAATCCTGGATACTGTGCAATTTAGCTGCTTTCGATTGCCCTGAAGGGGGAGAAACTTTCCCCCCTCCATTCCACTTCTTGTTTATCTTAAACCTCCATTTAGGAAGCATTTATAATACTATCACTTACTGCTCCGTTTTAAAACCAAGTGAACTTCAGTGGGCAAGAGGGAAACAGTCTTCATGCACTGACTGAAATATTCTCTCCCAACCTGTTATTCTGCTGCTCTGTGTACCGAAGCCGTGCTTTCGCGCTCCTGTGGGAGCTGAACTTAAAACAAAATCTTTTTAAAAGCCCTGAAATCCTCTGCATGTATTAGCCTTATCGGTCAGCTTTTTCAGGGGCGATCTTCAGAGCACCTCCCTTAACCAAAAGTAGAGGGGGAAACAGCTCCACTAAAAATCCGCCTTTGTCCTCCAGCAGATAGCAAGGAGCAATCAGAGTACAAGAGGACAAGCTTAGTCATCGCTGCCCACCTCTTCAGTGGTTTCCCTATGGTCTTTGTGTACCGTAACTGAACTTGGAGCCCTAGGAATTACTGTGGTTAACTTTTGGTCTTACAGACCTTAACCACCCCCATTGCCAGAGATGTCCAGCAAAGGCACCCGTAGCGAGCCACGGCAATGGGAAGATGCAGGCCTAGGGCTCCCAACGAACATGGCAGCTGGGCTGGAGAGCTAGCAGGCTCCCATTTGGGCTACTGGTACCCAGTCACAGCTCAAAATTGTCTTTTCTAAGCAAAGCGCTTTGATTTAGTGTGTGGCAACACACCCGCATACGCTAGCAGAAGTAAACTAACTTGTCATGTAGGCTATAACTACAGCACAAAGCGTGGCTGCTCTTTCACCTTAGTACGAAATGCAGGTTGGCAGAGTCCTTTCCCCAAAGAAAGGGTAATGGATAACTGGTCAGCCAGCTTGCAAATTTTACCACAGCTTATACAATTTCAGGAATTTTCTTCATTTCTCTGCATGTCAGCTGTCTAGTTTGCTGAAATTAGAGCAAAATAAGGACAAATAATTTCCTAGGTATTTATCTTTACATGGTTTGTTTTAGTTAAGTAATATAAGGATGATATACAGGTGGACTGTGCAGGCAGTTGTGTGAAAAATTTACAAGCCTAATTTATGTGTGATTTTTTTTTTTGTTCCCCAGCTGCACATCTATTTCACTTCGTGTGCCTGTGCCTTCAGACATCCAATAAATTCAGCAGTTTTCTTTATTCATATAAATACACCTCAGAATGACATAGCAATTAATTTATATCGTGGGTAAGTTGATTTGACACAAAGCTGCCAAATGACAAGGAAGCCACATGTAGCAAAGTGAAAGCGTGCAGTTATTCAGCATAATTACTGTCCCGAAGTCTTAGAATACTGCTCTGCTTATAGATCATGGCTCATATAAGGTCCCTCGCTCTCTCGAGGTCCAAGCGACTTCAATTTTGTCATATGAAATCCTGTATCATATCTGCTTGCAGTCTCACTCCACACATGATAAAAATTTTGTATCTTTATCACCAGTCTTCGTCTGAGTCTTTATTTTGTTTTTTGGGTTTTGATGTTGCTATGTGAGCGAAGCTCAAAGCTGACTCCTCAGGGAACTGTGCCCTTGCTTGCAAAGCAATTTGATACAAAACTAATCTAAAACTTTTTATTTTATTCAGTAATTGTATATAGCTGCCTGGTGGCTGGTCAGGATGAGATTAAATCGCTAGGCAGAAGTCCCATCAGTATGAGTGATGGCAGCGTACTGCAGGTTGTCATTGCATATATCTCTTTATCCTTAATGAATACCAGCATGAACTTTAAAGTCAGGTTCTAATAAAGTAGTAGCCACAAGATAAGCAAGCAAAAAAAAAAAAAAAAAAAAAAGGAGAAGAAAGAAGAAAAAAATCTTTCATTAACACTATTCAAGAATGTCAAATGTGTTTTTCATTTGAAATGACAGGTTGGCAATCTGTAGTTCGTTGCTGAGAAGGAGAATTGCAAGTGTTTTAAAACTAAGCAGGTTTTGAAATTGTTGATTCTGTCTAAAAATCAGCCTGGTTTGTCTGTAGCACTGAATAAATTCATTATTTACTGTTAAAAACCATGTAGACTGACAGTTATTTTTATCCAAAAAACCCTACATCAGGGAAAGTGAGTGTTAGCCTTACCATCTGGCTTTTTAAACACCGAAGAAAAAAGAAAGTTAGAGCTACCATAAGTGCCCTGCAGGCAAAATCCAGGCTTTTTTGAATGGCTCAGGGGACGGTAGGTGTAACCTGAACTATACCGTACAGTACGAGAGAAGAATTGAAAGCTGAAGGTTAACAATGGTGTTCTGTGACAGTGCCTGTTTTGACAGATGCTTAGGGCAAAAGAAGGCATTCATTGATCTAAAGGTCATTTGAAATAGGAATACCTGTGTTTTCCTACCATTTGCTTGTGTGAGTTTTGGCATTTTAATTCTTCAGTAAAGTTTTTTCTTTTAACCCAGCTTTCCAGCAGAAGTTAACACTGAATATTTCCTATTTTTTGTAATGTGGATCGAATGGCTATATTTATAAATATATATCTGAACAAATGTTAATAAATATAAATGCAAGCATAAAATAATAAATTAATTAATAAACAATAAATTAAAATTAAAATAAATAATAAATTAAAATTGACTATAAATTCAAGTAATTGTTAATTCAAATAAAACTTTAGATAGGACATGTAATAAAAACACGTGATATGTCTGTGTACTATTTAAAGAACAAACATATGTTCTTTCATTTCCCTAAATTAATTAAGAGACAATGGAAATTGCCCCATGAGTTCCTTTGAAAAAAGCTATGTGTTAATTTATTGTTGTTACACTAACACTTATGTCATAACATATTGGCTTTAGTGTTTTTGGTACAATGATGACACAAAGACTTTTACCTCTGTGTTCTTGGGTTAGAAGTAAGAGGACAATGAAGCATACATGAAGGCTAGCTTGTGGGACAGGTTCCAATAAAATTGAAATGATGTTACTTGTTGGTAAAAGCTGATAGAATAAAGATGGATGCAATTTACAATCTGTTAGTTTGTAACCTGAACAGTAAATTCTGCTTAGCTGGGAGCCTGCTACTTCCTTCTTCCAGGCGTTGTAGTTAACACCCACCTCTTCATTAGTTGCATCTTCACTGGGGCAATTCTTGAATTATATGGAAGTTGCAGAACTTCTTTCTGAGGCCCAGAACTTCATGGATTGTCTGTTTTTTGTCTTCCCTCTCTACTTCCCCTAGTAATATTAGATTTGTGTTCTGGGATGGGCAAAGACTAATGACTTGTTTCCATACTGAACTTATATTTTTGTTTTAGGAATACAACTTTGTGGACGGTAGAAATTTTTAAGGAGAAATTTTCCACTTGGGAAATAAAGATTTTCAAAAGGAATGTTTTTTTTTTTTTAAATAAGGGAAATAAGGAAATATTCTTTTTTTGTTTGTGTTTTGTTTTTTTTTTTTTTTTTTTTTAGCCGTGGTTCAGAAAGTCTTAAGTGGACTCAGCATTACAGTTTGGGAGCAAAACTCGCTCATCATTAATGTAGGAAAGTAGATAATATATTATTCTTTACTAAGAATATTTAAAGCTTGTAGAATCATCCCTGTTCTTTAATTATGCCATTGATTTTTATGGCCTTTCAAATTCGTGCTACTCTAACTGTGTTTAAATATCACTCTCCTAGTTGAAAGTATGAATATCAAAGCTTCAGTCACATCACCCCTAATTTTCATCTCCATTTCTCTCTTCCATCTTCATCACTGGATGGCAACACTTCACACTTAATTTTTTTGATCACACTTTAGACCTCAAACTGGATGGGAGAGAGAAATTGGGCACTGGCACTGGATTAATGGTTGGACTTGGTGATCTTGAAGGTCCTTTCTAACCTTAGTGATTCTGTGATTCTGTGATTTGCTAGGTCATACTAGCTTCTCCTCATATATATTATATCAAAACCGATACAATCGTTTTGTCTCTCTACCTAGTAAATACATGCAATGAAGTTTTTGTGGCATTGGTATGAGCAAAAGTTTTGTACCCTAAAACCTAGCACGCTCCATATTTTTGCACTGTTACTAAGGTTAGATGTTTTTCGTAGTTCACAGGGAAGTTTTTCTAGTTAGATGCTTTAAAGCTCTGCATATTGAAGTGCAGGAAAAAATATTGCTTAATTAAAATGCTTTTTCATGATCAGTACCTTCAAATCTTAAGCAATGCTCTTAATTACCCCAAAATCTGTAACTGACAGCACACCTGAATAACAGTAAAGAAGAAAGTAGGTCATGCTGGAAACTCCTGTTGTTTCCTGGCAGGAGTGTTCTGTACCCCATTAATGTGAGTCCATGTTGTCTGCTACTATTTCTAATTACATGCAATGGTTCACAACACCCTTTCAGAGTGATTGAAGCAGATGAAGGCTCTCCTTGGATGCTAATCTGAGACCACACCTCTATTTCAAATTCTTTTTAAATTGATCAACAGATTAAATAAGTATTTTGAGGTGAGCTAAGAGCCAGACGTACATGCAGAGGTAAGAGAAAGACGTGCCTGTGGAGTGTGTTGACTGCACAAGCCTTTCTTCCCTAGGATACCATGCTACAAATGAGTTGCGTTCATAAATATCTTGTGAATGACTATTGTTGAGCTCTCCACATACAGCAGTGTTTTATCCCATGAGCAGCAACAGCAAGACAGATAACGGAAGAGGTCTTCATAAAAAAGATCCATTGAAAGAATGGACTGAATTTCAATGTTCAGTGTATCAGCAAAAATCTGATCTTTTGAATTTATTTTTCTCTGAGAAACAGATGCTATTTTTGTAGGAACTCCCCGTCTGTATTGCCCTGTGGGGTAATAAATAGTGATATGTGCTGGTGACCCTGACTCCTGGGACAAAGAATCCGTTTGCGATCTCTTGTCATGTCTGGGGCAGCCTCTCTGTACCTTCCCATCCCCTGGCTGGGCAGCTGCTGTGCCGTGTGGTGGAGCTGGTTCCTGGAGCCCTGCTGCAGGGGGTTCAGTGGCATCCCAAGCTCAGCTTCCCTGAAGCGTTGGCTTCACTGCTCATACTCACCTGTCTTCCTGGTTTGTCAAATGAATAGTCTGGTGCAGTTGTCCTGCCAGCATCATACCCAGGTACTAACTTTAAATTCAGATCAACGTGAGGATTGATGGAACTTTATTTCATTTTTTTTCTTGCTACTCATTCCAGTATCTTTATTAGGACAGACAAAAATGCAGTGACAAGTGGAATTTTTCATTTGGGATATGACCTGATTGTCCAAATGGACCCAATTAGTTCTGGTTAAAGCAGCAGCTGACAATTTCTAAATGTTGTGCACGTTTCATAGAGAATGAAACTGCAGCCTGCTGCTTGGACCTCCAGATGTTCCTGAGTGGAGGTTCTGCTGGGGCTTTAATTTCCCGGCAGCAGAGGTAAATATTGGCTCCTGAAAACAGTGGTGAGCTGGCAGCAGAAATAGGTGGTCCTGTTACCGGCTAGTCAGTGTTTGTGACGCTGGAAGGCCCACGTTTCCCGATTGCCTGTTGCCATCCCAGCTCCCGGAGGAAAAGGCAACTTTTACAATCTCAGCTGCTGAGATTGTTGCTGAGTAGTGTCAACCTTGCACGTCAACTAAAGTTGATTAAACAGCTACAGTGCTTTTGCTTACACGAAAGAGAACCGGTGTAATCTAAGTTAGTCACCTCCATGCAGTTCAATCTTCTACTTAGAATATGTGGTCAGCTCAGTTTTCAGTATGGTGTTTTCCATTAATATTGATGAGTTTCCCACTCTTTACCCTTATTATCTTGGTCCTCAAATCATCTTGAGACATTTTGTTTAGCTCCTTTCCCAATGACTTCAGCTGGTGTCTGAGAGTTTAGTTGAAGGTGTGGCTTTCAGTGCTTTTCACTGCAGGGCTTTAGAGCAAGGCTTGACCTCCAATAGGACTTTTTGCAGACAAAGCAATGTGTCAAGTCAACAGACAAATAAATGCTTATGTGAAGTGATTTTTCTGAAGGGAAAGGGAATTAAAAAAATAATTCACTTACCTGGAGAAGGTTGCCCTCTTCCCAAGAAGGTTTGACATTTTGCTTTTTTTTCCCCTAAGTAAAGAGAAGTCTGAAATTTTTGTGGAGAAACATTATAAACTGTGGAAGGTAAGGAGTTTAAATTAGGCTCTGGGACTTAGGAAAATAATTTTTTGTTTAAAAAGAAATTAAAAGATAGTGCCTTTCTGCAAACAGTGTAATTTATGATTTGGAGACAAATAGCAGAGCTGTACCTCTAGAAGAGAAAGTAAAAGTCTCTAGGTAAGGGCAGTTGGTTGTTTCTCTTTGCACATCTGAACTACTTCAACCATTCTATCACACTTTTATGACTAAATAAACTGCTAAAAATAATAATATTAAAAACAGTAACACTGCTGTCAAACACAACACGAAGTAAATCTTTTCCATTAAATTCCCTTTATAGTTGATATAAAAAATTTGAAAATTAATACACTAATGAATCTCGGCAAATCTTGTCTTTTGTAGCTTCATACATGGCCTAAATCCGTACAGAAATACACATATCTTTGTGTTTACTTGTGCAATCATGAACAATTTTACCAAAGCCCCTGAGGTGTAAATCTTTATGCCACTGATGGGAAACTTGTTCTGAGAAATCATCGTAAATGATTTGTTTCACTCATGAAGAAAAGGGCAATAGAAGCAAATAGGATTCAAAGTATAAAAAGCTTTCTGGCATCATTTGAACATTATGTTCACCGCAAAGAAAAATCTGCTAAAAGGCTTATCTAACAGGATGACAGTAAATAATCTAGACTGTTGTTATCTGTATTATATTTTAGTCAGTGAGCCAGACCCTATAGAAGAGGTGAACAATGCCAACAAGTTATGGCTCTCAGCCCAACCATATAATTAAAAATTCTAGTGAATTAAAAGCGCCTATCTTGATTGTGTGAACAAGAGTGACTCACTGAAGTCAGTGGAATTACAACAGTATAATTAAATTTATGGTAGAAGGATGACACTTCCCATACATAACTATATAGTATAGGAATAATCAATGTTATTAAAAAATATTACCCTACTGTGTAACTAGTACTGTCAATTCTAAGTGCCAACCGACTCCCAACTAACCAAAACAACCTCCTCCCCTAAAACCCAACTATCTCCACCCAGCTCTAGACCTCTCAGTTGGGATGCTGCCATGCATATCCTGAACTTTAAGGTAAATACAAATGTGTTTGTTTTTATTTCATAAATAATTCTGTTTTTCTATATTCAGGATTTACCCTATTAAAAAAAAAAAAAGAAAAAAAGAAGAAAGGCGAGTCTGGTAATCTTATTTAATCATATGAGTTCAGAAGCATATATTTTACGAACTTTTGATGAGAGAAAAAAAGCAGAGAAAAATGGTGGTAACAAGTGATGCAGTTTTACCAATAGACCAGGAATGTAACATTGATTCTAAAGCAGTGATGTCAAGGCACAGTGACATTTAAAAGCAAAATTTTAGTGTCAATCTGTAAAGAATAAACAAACCACTGATGAGCGGTGTTTTTAAGAGCAGGTTTGGTGGAGTAGTCTGGCTCATTAACATTGGTGTTTTCTGCAACAGATTCAAGGAATAGTATAAAATGTAGCAGAGTTGCTGCAAGTACAAGCAAGAGGTAATATTAAGTTGAAAGAACATAAACGTGTTTGCAACTCAAGAAAATAGGCCCCGTTCTACCGAAAGATTTTGAGCTTTATCTGTTCTATGAAAGACGAATATTACCTTTGCATATTTGTTGTTCTTTAAATCCAAATTATCAAAATGAAGGTGCAAACACAGTTACCTGTTGTGCAGAACCCTTTTGAAAATGTGAGATATTTGTTGTTGTAGCGAATAGTTACAGCAATAAGAGAACTGACGTGTTTCTTTTGAGAGATTTGCAAATGTTAACATTTTTGTTACTTAAATTATTGTATGAATAATTGTACATTGAATTAAACCAGCTCTATAGAATGATCAAAAATTAACTGAGTTTGAGTGATGGTTAAATTATGTCCTTACAGTCTTTGCAAGGAATGCTTTCAGAATTACAGATTACTGAAAAATAGCAACAAAAAACCAAAGGGGGAAAACCAGTCAAAGCTGGTAATGCTAATGGAAGAGATAGTTGATTGTTATGCACAATGGTAAACCAGAAGAGAAATCACCCTTTGGCTGCAATGAACACAGCTGATCTATTGGCTGTTGTTATTAATACTAATATATATTTTGCAGTTAGAATGTTTCTGCAGTCTCTAAACAACTTACTTTCTCATTAACGCATGCTTCCTTGCTATGGTAAGAAACACTGCAAAATTTTCCTCTGAAGCCATGTACCTTATGTAAACAAATCTGAATGTGTTCTTGTAAAGCTAGAATGCAGAATCCTGCAAATAACAGCATAAATATCACTTGTCATGTTTCACACGTTCTTATTTAGCCACACACATGCCGGCGTATATACTCCTTTTTAACTAGAAGAGCTCTCCCACCCTTGTGTGTTAGTGCTCCAATGAATGTTCTGGAAGGAAGGTATTCAATTAAACTAAAAACTGTTTTTAATCTAATTGATATTTATTCTACTCATTTAAATCTGCACCTTGTGTGTGTGTCTCTTCCTTCCGTATATGTTTACAGGAGTGTTTAATAATAAACTACTTTTACTCTGGTGTTACTGTAGCAACACCAGCGAGTGTACTGATGTCGTTATTACTTTTTTTTAAGACCTTAAACAAACTGATTACACTGGCACCATTTCTGTGCTAATTTACCAACACTGCAAGCAGGAAACCATTCAACTAGCTATCTTAGGATTCTCGTTTGTAAATTTGGGAGGTCGTATCAGATCTGTTCATTTTACTAGACAATACAGTGTTGTTATAGACTCATTTTAAGAAACTGTTAGTAGATTGTACTAGATATTTATTGAATATTATAGACACTGCAAGGACGGCGATATTTCCTATTCATTGTATTCGTTCATCTCTGGAAAAGACTGCGCAATAAAATTATCTGTTTTCAATGCCTCCGTAAGTATGCGGTGCATTTGGTGTGATTTCTGTAGCTTCATCTGCTGATAGTTGCAATTAAAATTTGGAATTTCTTATGTGATAACATATTATGATTTAACATAGATATTTTTCATATATTGGATAGACAATATTATTCTTACTTAGCATTAAACAGTGGTTGCCTGGCAACTTTCTTAGTGATAGTGTGTACTTTTTCTCAGATATATTTTAATGTGTATTTCTGCCAGATTAAATAACAAGAAGAATGTTTTGACTAAGAAAACTTTTTGTTCAGAGTAGGTTCATTCTTTTTCACACACCTGAACATATTGAGAGTCCTATTTGAGGAAATAAGCATAATGTAAAAAAAATAGCAGTAATGAATAAATTAACAGTGAAAAGAAAAACAGAGAATTTGTTAATACTTTACACACCAAACTTTTCTGAGATTACTTTATGGTATTAAATGAGACACTTTTACCTGAAATAGTAGTTTTGAATTGGACAGAATTAAAAATTCTGGAAGTGGGTTTTTTTAATTATGAATCTGTCTTTAATACATGAAGATATCCCACAAAAGAAGAAAGATTATTTTTCTTTTCATTGCCTTATTGGAGACCAGTCTGAGAAAGAAACCTCTCCAATCTAGGAGTACTTAGGCATATCCATTTCCATTCTGAGACAATGCATTTGAGTTTTACAGTAGGGTCTAGGAATGGGCACTTGGTAACACAACTAAATGAAAGATCTCGGGTTCAAGGTGAGGATAATAAAAATCCTTCAGATTACATTAAAAGACATCCAAGTAGGAAATTATTTAATTTTCAAAGAGAATAGCATAGAATACATGAATTATGTAATATAGATTTGGGGAGGGGCAGTTATTTTTTATTTTGTGAATATGTTTTGGATGTGTGAAGAGGAGCTGTTGGCATATTTTAGTTTCTTCTCTCCTTTTTTTGCAGTGGTTTGGGAGGAAGTTCTGCATTAGATTGTCAGATATTCTCATAACTTCCATGCATCACAACTAAATGGAAATTAGAATTTTTCCTTTTAACTGCTTGGGATGGTCAGTTGCATAGAGTCAGCCTTGCTTTGATTAACTTTGTAGGTAGAAGATTGTCCAAGTCAGTCTTGAGAAGTAATTCATGCCAGCAGAAAAGACTCAGTAGATACAGGAAAAAAATATTATATTGGTATCCCAATGTTTTTTCTTTTTATGTGGCATCAGTGGTCACACCACTCTTTACTTCAAAAATAGTAGGAATCCATCTGTCCCTGTGAGCCAATAAGTTTGGCAAAAATTAAGGAACAAGTCTATTCTAGCTCTAATTTATAATGAGACACAGTATGGTAATTTGCTTTGCTTCAGTCAGATGTCTTAGGGTCTGTGGCTCTATTCTGTGCAAAGCTTCCAATGTTTTCTACGAGTGTGGGACAGACCTTTAATGCATTTTTTTATGCATTGACCAAGTACTGCAGTATCTGGGCATGAAATAGATCCTTTGATCCAGTTACGAATGGCACTCTTGCACTGGTGTGATTCAAAGCTTTTTCAAAATTTTTTTTTTTTTTTTTTTTTTTTTTTTGTGGTAACATGAGAGACTGAAGCAGCTCTGGGGCTGTTACCATTGAACAACTCGTATGAGCAGCACAACTCGGTTGACAAGGTGGTGGGGAACTGGGCAATCTTTGGGGCAGGCTGCCAGGCCACTGGCTGTACTGCAGCGACGTGAGTTATATTAATACTCTCCTTCCCTCTGTGAAAGCCCAACCAAAATTAGAGAAAACCACCTTGACAAAGGTGTACCTCCAGTCTGCTTGCCACCATGTTTCCACCACAAATGCTGCTGCTACACTTAGCTTTGCCTTTTCTAATGTGATAAATTCCAAGAATTTGTGGAAATAGAAAGAAAATGCTCCACTCAACTACGGAAATACTGAAACTATTACAAAAACAAAAGTCGGTGTTATGTCCTTGACCTGAATACTTTGTCAATTCTAGTCATCTAGAGGAAGCCTAGTGAAAGGCTGCTGGAGTAATGAGAGAAGTAGGGAACTCATTTTACCAGGGCGCTGAAAGAGCCTGTCTTTTTCTGACTCGTAGATTGTATAATTGCTTGCTAGAAATTTATCAAAAGGAGAAACAACGCTGGTCAAATGCTGTGGAGAAACCATGCTGGTCAAAGAGCAAATGCACATGACTCGGAGGCTCAAGGACAATGCAAACAAATACAGCAAACATTACAGTAGCAGGGAGCTGGTAGCCATAAGGAGAATGAGTTTTTTAACTAGCCTTTCTTTAGTCTGCTTCGGCTATGCCATCTAACCCCTTTGATGAGAGAGCGCTTATGAACGGGGCTGGGCTGTACCGCACCGGTTGTCTCAGGTAACAAGGGGTTAGACATGATGCCAGTGGAAGGTATTTTCAGTGTTTTATTCCTAAAATACTCTCTTAAGCACCTTGTACCATGTCTGGGTACTGTTATTTACAGGTGGTTGTTCTGATTCTCTTTCAGCTCAGATGTATGGCATGCCTTACATAGAGTAAAATTCTAGATGTTGTCAATGCGGCTGCATTACGTTACTTCAGGGATTATCTTGCTCCAGAAATGTGTAATTCAGGCTGGTATGTTCAGAGTGGCTGTTGGATTTAGGTATCTAAATCACATTGATGTCATACATAAATAAACATCAGTAGTTTGATATATTGGTTTGACGTCTGTACTCCTTAGCTGCGAATAAATTTGTGATTTAACAGTGCAGTTTGCGATTTTGAAAAATGGCTTTCCAGTCTTGGTTCTCTATTTCACTCATATTTCAGTGCATTGATTAGCGTTGCCTATTAATTGGCAGAATTAAATAACATACAATGACACTGATCTTATTGCTTTTCCTGTAAACTAGGAAGGTAATTCATTAATTTGTTACATTCCAACAAGAGGGAGCCAGTTTTCCTCTGAAGTTATTTCAGCTAATTGGCATGAAAGGGTCAAGATTTAGTGCATTAGCTCTTTGTAGTTTTCAGTACCTCTCATGTTGTTTGTTTTTCCATTTCCTGACCATAAAATCCTGTTTCATTTAAAAAGATCTAAACTTAAGATTGGTGCTTCTGGTATAAAGCATATGAAACTTAGAAGTATATGTTTACCAAAATTAGGTTCTCACAGAAGTAATCTCTTTGGCTTGAGTAAGACTATTTATTTGAACAACTGCTATTTAGCATCAGTAACATGGATCAATTTAATTCTATTTTCCAGGGTAATGTGCTTTTATCATGGGATGTTGCTATGGTCACACAAAGAAATTGTTTAGCAACTCCTTGTAAAAACTGCTTTCATATTCAGAGAAAAAGCGGTCTGAAGAAAGATCTGACAACTAGAATAAAAGGTGTCTGTTGGAATAAAATATAAAATCTTTTTCAAGGAGATATAATCACTTCTATTTATCAATTAACTTTAATTTCAGTATCACTTCATTAACATGTTTTACTTTCTAATGTCAAAAGGGGTTAATGAAAAGTAATTTCACTGAAGTTAATCACTCTTCGATACAGTTTTTCAAATACTTCAATACAAGTGAATTCAGGATGAGGCCCTGCGCTTAGTAGGTGAAAGGGCAGAGATCCTGGTTGACATTATTTTAATTCTTGTAAGGTAATGTGTGTTAAAAAATTTCTGTCTCTGCAGTATTTAGGCTGAAGCCAATTGTAAGAGCTTCTAATTGAACTTCCTATGAAGACAAGGGGTCTACCATTGAAAAATTGCATTTTTCAATGAAAAATAACTTTTTCCTCTCTGTTTCAGAAAGAAAAGAATATAAATACCCACATGCCATTCTCTGTGCCTACATATAAGATCAATTTTTGTAACTTTTTCACCTGGTGAGGGTTCTGCCTCCTCCAAGCATGCTTGGTGGTGGGATGGTTCATGGTGGTTTGGCAGAGAGAGGCACCACCTTCCCGCTCCTCCGTGCCTCTGGCTGAGGCCAGTGCAGCCTCCTTGGCAACTACCGTGGCCGTTTTGCAAATGTCCATGTCACTTACCAGATTCATCCGCACTGTTTTTTCTGTTCAATTCTGGTTCATGAATAAAAATTTCATGTGGTTTTGGAACTGGTGTTAACCCACAGTTACCTGCTGTCGTAACCAACCTATAAGCCTATAAGTGCACAGTTAACCACAATTAACAAATATTTCTGATTAAGGCTGTTTTTAGTCAATTAACTTTCAGTGTATTCTATACAGCTGGTTTGGACTCTGTGTTCTGTGACAGCTAGTATCCATGCAGCTATCAGAACTTACAGAACTTAGCGTTATCTCATCTCAGGGCTTTGTTGTATAGAGCTTTTTTTTTTTAATTTTTCTTCCTCTTGTAGTCTTTTGAGGATGCTCAGATCTGCAACTGGTTTAGCTGCTGTTGTGCTAACATTCCTTAGATCTTTGTACTCCAAAACACCAAAGGATGTGTTATTATTATAGTATTAGTTGTGTGATTTTGCATATAAATGAAACTGATTGCAGTTTTGACCTGAGGATCTTTTTCCTCAGGAGATAGCACTGAAGGTAAAGGAACTATAAAACCTCACCTCCCTTTTTTTCCTCTGTAAATAAAATGCAATTGTGTATGTATGCTTTTTCGAAAGCATTTAGAATTCTCGTTTAAAGGAATGTGATATAAGTGCAAGTATAGTAACATTAGTGCAATTGAGACAGCGGTGAAGACATTTGAAAGTGGCAAAGATGAAATACCCATCAAGCTGCGTAATTTTTCTGTTATCCTCTGGCAGTGTCTGTGTGTATTTGTGCCTGTGCATATGTGATGGGTATACGTGTGACTGTGTATATAGATAATTGTATGGATCTTTGTGTGTCTGTGTGCATCTGTACCAAATATCCTATAATTCAAACTACTAATTCCTTTTCTTTTGTTCTATTCCCATCCCCCCCCCCCCCTTTTTTTTCTTTATTTTTCCTTTTTCTTATCCAGGTCACTTTCAGATTGTTTTATCTATTTTTTTCCCTCAGTCACCTGCTTGCTCATCTCACAAATCTTTCAAAAGATCATCTTCTTGCCCTTTACTTCTTATAACTGCTTGCAGAACAAAACTTCACTGAGAATGTGAAAGCTCCTTGAAATAATTTAAAGGCAAGAAGAAATTCAGAATAACTTCTGAATAGCAAAACTGAAGTATCCAAGTGGTTGTAAAAGTGTTTCTCAGGTAGGCAGTATTTCTCTTATCATTAATAATAATGGGTGGTCTATATGCACAAATTTGATCTATCTCAACTAAAACCATATTCACATATTGGTCAATTTAGCCAGAATTAATGGTAGGGGTTTTGATGGATTTAAGTTGCCTTAGAGAGAACAAATGGTACCTGACCCAGAGGAAAGTCCAGGACAAAAGTTCTACAAAAATGGAATCCGAATTTGGTTTACTCCTTAAATACAATAGAATGCTGTCAAGATCAAGTAACAGTTTAATGAGTTGAGTGGTTATGTGATTCATGTGACAACATAGGCAGTGTGCCTCTGAGTCAAAGCCAAATTGCAGAATACTGGAAATATAACATTCAACTTTTTCCTTCAAGCAAAGAGGAATTGCTAACAAAGTGTTACATAGCCTTGGTAATATTTCCATTAATATGATGTAAATAAGATTCAAGTGTAGGCAACACTTGTTTGCTTTTTTAATGTACGATTTTGCAACTAATATTGTAAAAATGAAAGATTTGTGACATATCCTGATTGAAGGAACATGAAGTCTTTCTAGGTAACATTTTGAAGCCTGATACAAGAAAGAAAATTTCCAAAAAGTCTACATTAAAAATGTTTTTGAACTGCATTTACATTAAAAAAAAATTAAGAATAATAATATTTTACTAAATCTGCAAAATATTAAATTTCTGTCTCTGATTGTTCCAGCAATTCATTATAGAGTTAAAAAAACCCTGAATGTCAAGATCACAATCTTGAGTTTTCATTTATTATTATGAAACACTATTAAGAAATAGTTATATGTAAACCTAAACAAATCTGATGAGAGAAATACTTTTCAAATTAAAGACTGGTTTGTCCAAGTATATATGTCATAGCCATAAATCCGAAGAGGAGAAATCAATCATGTTAGATTATGGATGTTGGATTGAAGTTTTCTTTTGCTAAGATTACATTTTACATGTTCACTACTATCTATGAACAAAATTTATCTATCATTTACCTATTATTACCTATGACTGTGCAGATTCATTGATCTTTATTTTCAAATCCCAGGATTTTGGTGGACTGAAAAGTTTGATTTGTACAGGACCGAGGGTTTTTTCCTACTTAAATGAGGTCATGAAATCAGAGCAGACAGATAAAAAGAAATTATAACATTAAAAACGGACTTCATGGTGGAGTTCAAAAAGTGGCTTGAGCCAAAACAGTATACTTTAAAGATTATTGCCTGAGAAACTAATATAAAGAGGCACACCTCTAAGGCAGAACAAAAATGGCCAAAAATTTCAAAAGGGGTCAAAAAAAGGCAGCTATGTGAGACCAGTAAAAGAGTATGGGATGGCCACAGTTTGTTAACAATGAATGCTACAGAAAATATAAATTTGGCAATATGTGGTCAATTGCACAGGAACAAAAAAATCCTTGCCTCTACATGTAGCTCAAGAAACAGTCTGTTTTCTCAATAAAATATTAGAATTATGAATTCACTGCCATGTGAAATGCTAGGGAAAACTGCAGTCTTTGGAAGAAGAGACTAAACACATATGTTTGTGTGGTAAGGTTAAGCACAGTTATACTTCGTAAATAGATTTGAAATAATTCCTTGTGATTCAAGGCCAAGGTGTGGCTGGAGCTGGACTGGGCAAGGGATGCAACATATAATAAGAAGGGCTTCTACAGGTATGTCAGCCAGAAAAGGAAGGTCAAAGAAAGGGTACCCACCTTGATGAGCAAGGCTGGCAGACTGGTAACAACACACAAAGAGAAGGCTGAGGTACCCAAGAACTTCTTTGCCTCGATTTTCACTGGCAATCTCTCCTCCCACAACTCTCGAAGGGATGGACGGCAAGATAGGGACTGGAGGAGCAAAGTCCCTCCCACTGTCAGAGAAGATCAGGTTCGTGACCACCTGAGGAACTTGAATGCACGTAAGTCTATGGGACCTGATGAGATGCATCCCAGAGTCCTGAGGGAATTGGCTGATGTAGTTGTAAAGCCACTCTCTAAGATATTTGAAAAGTCATGGCAGTCAGGCGAAGTCCCTGGAGACTTGAAAAAGGGAAACATTGCACCCATTTTTAAAAAGGGTAGCAAAGAGGACCCTGGGAACGACCGACCTGTCAGCCTGTCCTCTGTGCCTCAGAAGATCATGGAAGAGATCCTCCTAGAATCTATGCTAAGACACATGGAGGACAGGGAACTGATTGAAGACAGCCAGCATGGCTTCACCAAGGGTAAGTCCTGCCTGACCAACGTAGTGGCCTTCTATGATGGAGTGACCACATCAGTGGACAAGGGAAGAGCTACGGATGTCATCTATCTGGACTTCTGCAAGGCCTTTGACACAGTCCCCCACAACATCCTTCTCTCTATATTGGAGAGAGATGGTTGTAATGGGTGGACTTGTTTGGTGGATGAGGAATTGGTTGGATGGTCTCATCCAACGAGTAGTGGTCAGTATATTGTATTGTTTAGTATCTTCATCAGTGACATAGGCCTTGGGATCAATTGCACCCTCACCAAGTTTGCAGACAACACCAAGCTCAGTGGTGCAGTTGACACACCTGAGGGATGGGATGCCAACCAAAGGGACCTAGACAAGCTCAAGGAATGGGCTTATGTGAACCTTATGAGGTTCAACAAGTTCAGGGTTCTGCACCTGGGTTGGGGCAACCCCTGGTATCAACACAGGCTGGGGCATGAAGGGGCTGAGAGCAGTCCTGCTGAGAAGGACTTGCAGGTGGTGGATGAAAAGCTGGACATGAGCTGGCAATGGGCACTCACAGCCCAGAAGGCCAACCATATCTTGGGCTGCATCAAAAGAAGTGTGGCCTGCAGGTCGAGGGAGGTGATTCTGCCCCTCTACTCTGTTCTGGTGAGACCCCACCTGGAGTCCTGCGTCCAGCTCTGGAGCCCTCAGCACAGGAAAGACATGGACCTGTTGGAGCAGATCCAGAGGAGGGCCACAAAAGCGATCCGAGGGATGGAACACCTCTCCTGTGAGGACAGGCTGAAAGAGTTGTGGTTGTTCAGCCTGGAGAAGAGAAGGCTCTGGGGAAACCTTATCACAGTCTTTCAGTGCTTAAAGCATTTTAAACTAAAAGAGGATAGATTTAGGCTAGATATAAGGAAGAAGTTTTTCACAGTGAGGGTGGTGAAACACTGGAGGGGCAATAAGAAAAGGTTTCCTTCATATGATTGTATAAACAGTATATAGCTATTGATTAGCTATACAGGTTGCTTCTTCAAAGAGGAGTGTAGAAGAAATTGCTTTAGTATTTTAGGTGATTTATTTACACTGATCATGGCAAGGCCCATTAAATACTGGGAAAAAAATCAACCTGGTGCATTAGATTAAATTTCTGTAAATGTAATTAAATCCTGTCCTAGGTTTGTTCATGTATCAGTAAACTAATTACATTTAGTCAAACATTTGCTTTGAGTCTGGACAAAATTAAATTAATTTCCTTAGCTGTGAACTATAGGAAAGCAACATATAGTAAATTGCTCCAGCATTCAGACTATTGACTCAAAAGGCAGAATTACAACAGAAACGTTGATACATTTAGTAAAAGGAGCCATTAGAAGAATTACATTTAACTTGAGAAACAATTTTTGGTTATGGATTTATATACAACAAATGAAGTAGATGAATAAAAGAATTATTAGGGAAGTTTTATTTCCTTCTGCCCCTTGGTTTTCAATTCTAAAGCCATGGAATTTCTCCTGAAATTCCAGTATGGTTGGCAGGGGTGAGGCTAAGCCGAATCACAGTTTGACAGAACAGCTCACAAAGATGCCCCGGCTCAGAAAGAAAGTGGGTGGAAAATTGTAAGTAAGTGGAGGGAACCTGAGAGGACCAGAACAAGCACCGTTAACAACATAGGAGAAAAGTTTCAAATAATTGTCATATGCACACGTGTCGAAGAAGGTCTCAACTCACAGAGGGGTCATGCATGGCTAAAACCAAAAAGATTTTCAACAGATTTTGAGGGAAAATCTGTTCTATTTTCTCTACAGGTTTGCGTCGAGGTGAGGAGCGAGATAAGTGATTTCTAGTTTTCTTCTCTCTTTCTGCTCTGAAGTGAGAGGAAGTCCCATGACCAAGGCCAGCGCAGAGCCGAGCTCGCACTGTAAGTGCGGCTGAGAGGCATGAGCTCAGCGCTGCCGGGCAGGTGGGTGCCAGCTCTCGCTAACAATAATCATCAGGGTTTCTGGCTGGGGCTGAGTGGGCTTGGGATATGTGGAAAAATGCCCTGAAACTGCCCAGTGCCGCTCACAGCACAGAAACATGATTGGGGCTCATGTCTGATTTCATGATTAGGACATTCATTAAGAGGTGTGGATTCTAGGGACATTTTAATTATTAGTATAATGCCCTAAGAGCCTGAGAATATAATTTTCCTCTGAGAGCCCTGTATTTGGGGAGGCCTGAACTCGGATACTTTCCAAGGTCCTGCAACAGCCGTTCTCCTTCCAGTAACTTTGTGAATCTTAACCTTCTTTTCCATTGCTTTGCCTACAAGTGAGATAGAAACAAAAACAAAACAAAACAAAAAAAATCAGGGAAAGATTAAAAAAATTATAGTCCTAATATAATCTGACGTGATTTTTTTTTTAAATGCTGCACCAAAAAAGCAATTTTTTGTAAAACCATAGTTTAGTTAAGTGCAGAAAATATCTGGCTAAGTTTCTGAACTAGAGGTTCAGAAGGTCCTGAGTCCTTTAAGGTTTAATCATAATTTCCTAACTACTTTGAACAAAAGGAATAGAAATGCGAATGCTAGAGATGAATAGAGGATTCATTTTCAAAATGTGAGTCCAACATTCTCACTCAATTTATCTCTAAACTACTTTATTACTGGTATCCTCAGCCTGGCTCTTTCATAGTTGTTGTTCTTGTACGTACAGGGGGTTTACTATTCACAGCACCCACTAAACCGAATACAATCACAGAAAGACAATAGACATCATTTTTGCTCAGTTCTCTGCACGTTTAGTTGCACTAAACCATAGACAAAATAAAGTATGGGAGGTCAGGTCTGTAATGAGCTCTGTATATGTAATGTTTAAAGGAAACCCAGTAGCCAAGTCAGGTGAACCCTCAGAACAATGTCCAGGCTTGAACATCATACAAAAGGCTAAGAAGCCTGGTAAAGATCTGGCTGATATTTGGGAATTGCTGGCAGATTAAACAGCAGTGGAAAGAGAAAAGGCATGTTTATCATAACACATTATGTGTTGCCGTCTCCTGACTGGAGCGTACTTATACAAATACTGAAAGTCATTACTTGAAATGGTATCTTAAAGCAAATGCTGGAACACGTTTTTACCTGTGAAAGCCAAAAGCTGTAACTGGTTACAAAGTACAGTAAATCATAATTGTAGAATTCGTACAAGGTTTAGAGTCTGTCAGTTTTATCTTCTTGCATCATATACTTCAGCAATATGTCATTTATTTTCTTGTATAATGAATAACAAGCTTACCTGCATCTGTTCTGATATACATCCTACTCATTTAAGCTGCATACTTTGTGACACATAAAATAAATAGTTGATTCACACCTGCATGAAAAAAAATGCATGTAAAATTCATATCAGAAAAGAAAAAGAATTTATTTTTATGTGGGTCAATTTACATTGTTCACTGCTTTATTTTTTAAAGACAAATTCAATTTTGTATGCCACGGTATAAATTCATAAGAATAAAGGTCTTTTAGTTATCAGAACTAGACCATCCAATTCAGCCTGTAAGTATATTTGATTTATTTTGGCTACACTGTCCTGTTTTTTTCTCCCTTCAGATCACACATCACTTGGCACAGAACTCTTGAGAAGCTGTGTTTCCTTATTGTTTTTGGTTTAACTGACTCACAAGTTAACACTCAAAACTGGTGATTCGAGTGTTAATAGACTTTATCTGTATTAGCTAAAATTAAGCCATTACCAATTTGGTTGGATTAAAAGAGTTCATCACTGTAAAAATAACACTATTATGAAAATACAGCTCCTAGAAAGAAAACCAGGGTCCTCTACTGATTTCAGTAATTTATATTCTGGGTTTTTTTTTAGTAAAGCAGTGCTAGTATGCCAACTATTCTTGTTTAGAGAGGAGAAAAGCTTGCAGTAAGACTTGAAAAGCCGCAAAAAAGATAAAACCAAACCAGAAAGGATGGAAGACTGTCAGACAAGCTGAACTTAGTAGTTGGACAACAGAATGTGAGAATGAGGCCATAAGGTGAAAGACATAGCTGAGGCTGCAAGTATTGCAAAAAGCTGAAGTTAACTTATTTTGCATAAACCATAGAGTAAATATGAAATGGAAAATAATCTAGCTGAGAAAAAGGTCATCTTAGAAGCTATTTAGTAAAATTTGGGACCCAGTAACTCTAAATGAAAGCAGTGTTAAAGTGATGTGGGAGAAATAAAAGAAATGCCATGCGAAAACAATCCAGTCCTCCATCTACTCTAGTATTCTCTTTTTAGCAGTGACTCTCAGTGCTATAACATGTTTTAAAGAAAGCTGGAAGAAGACATGTGGTAAGCAATTATAACATCTGCCCTGAGGAAAAAGTTTCTTCCTGCAACCCATCAATTAGAGGTTTGTTTATGTCCTGAGGCATGAGGAATAATATTCCCTCCAAATGCTCTTGTTTTATAAAGCTTTAACTTTTTTTGCATAAAAATGTTAATTTTAATTATTATTATTTTTAATTCTATTGACTCTCTGGAAGCCAAGGATGTCTGCGACAAATTCCATCATCTAGTTATTTATTTAAGTGACATACTTTTATGACTTTAAAGGGCAGCTGGAATAAATGTATGCTTCCAAAGACTTACGAAGATCATCACTGACCAAACACAAAGATGGAAAGAATTAAAAAGGCAAACCATATGGTGAGGGGAGGAAGGAGATGGAATTCAGAGAGGACAGATGAAATAACAGCACTGTTTCACCAGACAGTTGCCATTCATCTGGTCCTTGTGACTGCCATATACAAACAGTAAATGCAAAAAACATTAACTATAACCAGTTGTGAATGATAATCTGTTTAGCTTGCATAACCCCCAACTTTCTAATGTTCAGTAAAGATGACTTTACTAAAAGCAAAATTCCCAAGGCTCACAATCTTAAGTTATCCTTAGAGTATCTGCAGCAATTATAGGAAAAGAGAGGAGGTTTGCAAATCCTGTTTGGACGGATGAATTTCTTGCATTTATAAAGCTCACTTCATATATTTGCAACATAAACACTGAATATATATTCATGTTTTTGGGAATCTGTTTTCTCAAGCTGTTGCTTTAGGATAAAAAGCTTGATCTTAAAAACATGTGGGCAGCAAGACTACCTATGCCCATAAGCTCCTTTACACATTCAAATCTTCATAAACTACGGTGGCATCTACGATGAAAATACCCTAATGAAGAGCCATTTACGAAGACTTTTTTTTTTAACTTTTATTGTTTTAGGAAGTTATGCGCAAGACAATTCAAAACAGAGACTGCAGTGCCAGCAAGGTGTTAAAGGTTAAATAAATCTTCTCACATTCTTATTTTTTAAAGAAAACCATATGCTAGTATTTTGTGTTTCCCTTTCAGTATCTGAGCTCTTAGGAGATACTTAATTTTTTTCTAGTAGCAAGGAAATGTAGATATTATCTTCTCTCTAAATGAACAATATGATTGACATATAACATAAAAGGATGTGTGTAAAGAACAGGAACCTTCAGTAAGTATCAAGTCTCACAGGAGTCCTAAGAAAACAAAATAATGTAAGACCTAGTAATTCTATGGTGAGCCATGCCCTTCTAATATATTCTGAAATACATATTGGTTACAGGAATCTCTCCCAGCCCAAATATTCACACCTATAAAAAACAAAGTGAGAGAAAGAACAGATCAGAAGGGGACTGATGTTAAAGAACAACAGGATGAAACTGGAATGCAATGACAAATAAAGGTCTTAGCCGTGGCTTTTAACCACACAGCTACAGCGGAGATGATGAAAAGCTACCTTGCTTCTGGTGATGCTTAGGGAACAATTAGAGGAAGATAACCTTCTTGAGTTCCTGATGCCAAAGAGCTCTGCCGCTGATGTCAGTCTTTTTAATGGCCTGTGTGGCCTCCAAGCTAGTGACCTAAGAAGAAAAGTTGCTGTTTTGCCTTCTGCCCACTTTCTGCAGCAATGCCTGTCCCATGGTTACTCAAAGAGGAAGTCACAGAATCACAGAAACACTAGGTTGAGAATCACAGAAACACTAGGTTGGAAAGGACCTAAAGTCCTTCCTTTAATTCTCAGTACCCCATTCAAGCTATAAATAGCTATTAGAGATGATGCTCAGAGGAAGAAGGGCTGATGGAAAGTTAAAATACTAAGTAACTCCACATCCTTCCTTCCCGGTTCCCACCTCGTGCAATTTTTTAGAGTCAGAGATATTTGAAACTCTCTTTGCAATTCTCCTTTTTTACTATGCCTATGCCAAAATCAGGACTCCAGACTCTGTCTGGTAAGTATCTTGTAGTTTAGTCTGTTTTGATGTCTGAAGGACTCCTCTTGTTTGCAGACTGATCCTAATTCAATTTTTATTTACCCTGATAACAAATAGCACTGAAATTTGTATAATATGGATTATTTTGTGCCTATTTTTTCTGGTTTCTATTTTTCTCTCTAATGACTTGTGCAGATATTTTTTGCTTATTACATGACAGGCAAGTTTAAGTTTGGGCTAGGGGAACTTGCCATTTTGTGTGTGTGTTTATGTCTGTATAGAGTTTCAGAGAACTTTAATAAGCAGGTAATTTTTATTCCTTTAATCATGGTGTTCATTTAACTCTAATTATGTTAACAGTTTCAGCTATAAATGAGCGAAATAGAATGTTCTAAGCCTTGCAAATGGGTAGATTTATTGTTTTATCTCGAATTTGTACACAGCATTGGGTTTCGCTTTCAGTGAGGCAGATCTGTTAGAAAAGGTTTAGCTATGTAAACAGAAATTGAACAGGACACAAGACTATATCTTAAGTCTGAGGAGGTACAATGACAAGCTATTGCCTATTAACTGCAACTTGCACTTAAACAAGTCCACTTCTGATCAAGAGAGCTCTGGCACCTGCATCTAATTATAACTTTAAAACCCACTTTCTTAAACCTATGCACTGCCTTCAAAGAGGGGAACTTTCCTGAAAATAGGGTGTGAATGGCAACTGGTTTTGTGTTGAATGGGCATTTTTAACCTAATAAACCGAAGCCTCCGAGACCCCAAGTATTCCAGAAGCGGGGTGCTGTTCATTGTCTGAAACAATGTTCTTGAAGTGTGATTTACATTGTTGTTTACACCTACACATTGTTGCTTAGGTCAAAAATCCGCAGTTAAAAATTACCAAAGGAGAGATTTACTGTGCAGATAGAGTGTAGCAGGCGGGAAGGAGCCACTGAAGTCTCTTGAGCAATGACCATGACTTTTCAATAGCAGTGTTTTTTTGAAATTCTGCCAAAACTCAAAAAACCTTTTCTATTTTAACAGGTAACTTCAACTGGAATTTGTATAGCACTGTGTGTATTGTCGGTATTGTGCCAAGAGAAGGTCTTTTTTCCCTTTTTTATTCTACCTGTTTCTACATGAGATCTCTGCACTCTATTCATGGATTGAGAGGCTGGTGTGTTTTTTAGTTTTATGGTTTTTGGACACAGTCCACCAGATCATCTAAATAGTAGTCAGGAAATTGCAATAAGAGAGGGAGTTATATGGAATAAGAAGGTATTGTTGAGGAGAGCGGCAGAAAAGTGATGTGGACAACTATTGACCACAACCTCTCTAAGAAGACTTTGATAGACATTTTGAAGACAGATTAACTAAAGATGTAGAGTTAAATGGAAAATGGCAAAAAGACAATATGGATTTATAAGAGGGGAATGCATATCACAATAACATGGTAACGGATTTTATAGACAGGAAAAATGCAATAGTGCAGTTCGGCAAAGAATTTGATTTAGTGTCTCAAGGACAATTATTATTTCAACATGAGAAGATATAGCAAAATTGTGGTATGGATAATGGACTAGCTAAAAGGACGGCAAAGCAGGTAATGTTGAAAGGGTAAAGAGCAGTCTGAAACGCAGTTACCAGTACGAAGTCTGGAGGCCTGAGCTTGAGAATAATTTTATTGAATGTTATTGTTAGTGGCCCTGGCACTCAGGATTAGAGCATGTTGGTGAGGAGCTAAAGCTACTAAAGCTACTTGTATGCTAGCGCAGAGGAGGATTAGAATTTCCAGTCGGTAAAACTTGCAGAGCAAGCTTGTAAAAATACTGGACTTTAATCAGGGATCTGTGTAAGTACAGATGTCACCGGTGCAGTAACGTTGGCTAATGAGGACTTCAGTTCAGCTGATAAATTTTTTACTAGACTTCTTCAGTAATACCATTTTAAAAAACTCACTTATAGGGAGTGGGGCAAACGTAAAGAAGATTATATTTGCAGATCCAAAGCAATCGCAAAGGGGTAATTTTTTGCCATTTCATGTTTCACTAATAATATTATCCTTTTGGAAAAAAACCTGTAGAACCTCATGTCACCTCAAATGGCCACCAAGTCGGAAAGATGCAAGCAAAATAGAACAGAAAGGCATTCAGTTTCAGAATTTCTGCTTAACACAATGCATTTATTTGCAAGTGAGCAAAAAATGCATTGCCTTCAAAATGTAAGCCAAAAATCTTAATGCAGGCAATCAACCCTGTTCCCATGAACATAGCGGGAGTACCTCAGTGCAATACAGAACTATACAGGAGGAGGCCGGGACTCTTTCTTACCACGTACATCAGCTTTTAATATCCTGCAATGTGCCTTGCCGCATTTCTCCTGCTGTTTGTCTGCAACTGATGTACATAGGTTTTCACATGTATCTGGATTTCTTGATGCACCAGAATATCTTTTTTCCCAGGTAGACTGCCTTCATTTTGAAAATTTACATTTGTATTCTGAATACAATTGAGTAAAATTTCAGTCAGGCTTGTTCTGACGTGTCAGAAAATATTAAATAAAACAGGGAGTTTTGAAACACATTTGTGCTTTCCATATATTGCAGCCTCATAGCCAAGGCTTGTGAACTGATCCCTTGCTGACTGGGTGTAACTCAGCCAGTCAATGTAATCATGCGGTGGTTTAGGGTCAAACAGGTATTGCGTGTGGTAAAGGAACCAGGTGTACTTGCAATGGAATTTCTTGTACGCCTTTTAAAAAAATAATTGCAGAATTTTTTACTTTGGCGATGCGCATACACAAAATAGAATGGGTGAAGAGAATGTTTTGGGGACAATACATGGGTTTGCAGGGCTGCAAAAGTAAATGAGATCTTGTCTTCCAGAGTGGATGATTGGGTGTATACTGAAAAAACGCGCCGGCCGTGTCCGCTCTCTGTGCGGCGGGCAGTGTCACTGAGGGGGTAGGGCAATGTGACCTTTGCTTTGCAAAATTATAACAGGACATTTAGGTATCTAGTGCTCTTTCATATGTAAGAGCACTTTGTAATCCCTTGCCCCTCAAGTCTCTTCGTGCTCCTTTCAGGCATCATTGCCCCTGCGGTGGCCATGCGTCCCTTCTCTTTTAGACAGCAGCAGTGAGGACAGCAATTGCAGTGAGAAGAAGACATTACTCTCACCCTGCCCATGTTATGCATTTCACTACTTATGTAAATAATTACCAAGCTTTTTCCTATAGTTTTCCTAAAGAGTGAAATAGCTCTGCCTTACAGTTTTGTTGCTGCTTACATTCCCTGTCGAGATGGTGCGACTTACAATTAGCCCTTGATTTAGGCTGTTGCCAGAAATCTAGCTGTACCCCAACAACCTGTGATTTTGTTTCCAAAATGGCAAGCATGTCACACTGTAAATTGTGAATGCTGTTAGCAATTAATTTCCTTACTAGCTTATTAAGAAGGTTATTTTTGAGCTTTATTAAAATAATTTCCAGAAAATTTTCAACAAATTCCAGAGGTTTTTAAATAGTCATAAATACTGCATGCATATGCTGGCAGTAAAAACCTACATCCTTCTAGCAGCAGGACTCAGTCTTCCTTGAAATACTGTTTTGGAGACCATGAAAGAGATGTTGCAATTGCAGGAAAAATAGAATTCTGCTTGGTTTTAAGACTGTGTCGATAGTAATATAATCCACAATATCTGTAAAGTACAGTTTATGATGCTACCGTCAGCTGCCACTTTGCAGAATACCATAGGAGAGTGATATTTACTATAAGAAAATATTCTCAAGAAGCAAAGTCAGCTACAAAATAAAATCAATGATAGCTCTCTTTCTTTAGATGAGTCCAGTTTTGAGATGTAATTGTATCTGTTTTCATGGGAATTAGCTGTGGACAGGGAGCATTCACCGTATATGGCTCTGCCTTAGGATATCGTATCACAAAATATAGTGGGCCTGGAACTTATACTAGGATGAGAATATTGGTACAATGCTTAAACAGATAATAACATCTACAGATCTGTTGGGACTATGACTTAGGTACTTATTTGTTTCTTCTATGCAGTGAAGGAATTTTTGACCACTAGATGGGACTATACAACTTCATGCAATAGTAGCAGCAGCAATGTTTGTGAGTTTGTTTTACTTGCAATTAATGCTCTTTTTTCCTAAACACTTTACTGAAAGAGCTTAGTCCCCACCCTTTGCAAAGGATGAAAACAGCAGAACCTCTTTAAACAAGGATCTCTGTAATGCTAGTGAGAAGGAAAAAATAACGAGCATTACAGTCTATCCCAATAAAAGAGCCAGCATGCATATAAACCGGTTTTAAAGTTGTAACAAATCAGCTTATCCTCTCTGGAGGCTAACACTGCAATCGTGCTGCTTGGCAATGCACTACTACTACATATTTCTTCTTCATCATCTTTTTCCTTGGTATGCAATTATCTTAGCCGAGTCTGACTTTCTAAACTACGCATTATACACATTTCTTTCTAATCTTAGGCTCAGCCAGGGTTCTGTGATACTTTATTCTGATTAAGATGCTATAAGAAGTAAAAGAAATGAAAATCAGTTATCCCTTTCCCAGCTAATTCATTACATTCTTCTTCAGTTCTCTGGTGATTAGATTCACAGTGATCTGGAGTCTGATGTAGCAGTAAAGCACTTTCCACTTTGATGAGCTCAGCAGGTTTTATTTCATTGTGAAACAGTGTTTGGCAGATGGAAAACTGATGTTGTCTGGCTGTTATGATTCTAATGATTATTTTTCCTTCAAAATGGTTTGGTTATTTTGGCTTTTTTTTTGGTGGTTGTTTTTTGGGGTTTTTTTGTGGGGTTTTTTTTCATTTTGTTTGTTCTTGGTCTGAGTAGTAATTGCACCATGGTTCTTTTCATCTGACGTCTAAAGATGTTGACTTCAATCAGTATAGCATAACACATGTAAATCCTAAGGCTGTTTTAATCTGGAATGTGCAGGAAAGGTCTTGACCATGTGATAGGGGTTGTTGCTGAATTTATTTTTGTTTCTTGTTGGAAATGTGCATTTCAAGCTCCATGATTGTCTTTTAAAAAACTAAATGAAAAGAAGCAAAACACAACTTGATTTTTTTTGCTTGTTTGTCTGGAATATTTGATAAGAGCACCTGGAGCACACTTATAGCTTTAGGATCAACTCTAATGAGATAATGATTTTACTCACCCAGTCCTTCTGTGACAAATACTGTCTAATTTGCTGATATCTACACTGCATATCTAAGCTGGCTTTTGCTGTCTGAGCTCAGACACCGAAAGCCATCTGATTTTTGGTTTATTGTACCCCACTGAGAATTTGTATTCTAAAATAACAAACCAGCGGACCAAAATACTGGGCAGCACGGAATAGAGACAATGTCGTTAATATGCTGAAATGTCACAGTTTGTCCAGCTGACATGCACATACGTTGAAGAACACTGGTTCTTCATGAAAATGACATTTTTCTAGACACATGTTGGTCCACTGTGGTTATTCAGATACTCTTGGCGGGACAGAGAGGTGAATTCCCAGGTTCCAGTAAATGCCTTTCCCACAGGGATCCAGAGATGTCTCAGAAATGCCTTACAGTTATTAACAGAGATAGGCAGAAACAGAGGAAGCGGAATGATCAGGTTGTCTTCTACCATTGCCAGAAAAGGTTATCGACTAACATAATCAATGTAGTTTCTAGTTCTTACTGCTGTGTAAATGGTATGTGCATGCCTGTATGCAATAGATATCTAGATAAACGCACATTCTGTTTATGTAATGACAAATGAAGTGTGGTTACAATATGCTTATATGTATTTGAAACTAACTGTCTTAACCTTGGCTGATACTCAAGTTTCATTGTGGGTGAGGAAATCTGACTGGCAGGGTTCTTTGGCATTTTTAAAAATCTACAAACACATCTGGCTCAGCACTACAAAAGACTCATTTTCTATGTGTACGAAGAACAAGATAGGCTGTTCTGTGTGTATGATAGAAAGAGAAAATGGATAAGTAGATGCACATATGCGTGTGTATAAATATATATGTATGTGTGTGTGTATGCTTTCATAAGTGCATGTTGAAGGCTACTTTTCCAGACACCATCCCAGACACATTTAGAAAAGCTTTTAATGCGTAAAAGGTGCTTTGAAAAACTGACAGAACTGTTCCAGCAGTAGCACCCTTTATTGGTCAACTTGCTTTAAAAATGGAAATTAGATTCAACTCTGCATATCACACTTCATAATCGGCTTCAAGAGCTTGGTTTCGGACTCTATCCCATAAATTGGTATGCACCATGGAGGAGAAAGAACATACAACAGCTGCAGGTTCCCAAGCAGAGATGCCTGGTGCTGCCACACGCACTTTACCTGTTTCTCAGGTTCTTGCCACTGACTGAGAGGGGGAGGAAGAAGGTCGTGTGTGTGTGTGTGCGAAGGGACGACTGCAGGGAGAGGTGGTTTCGTGCCTGAACTGAGACTGGGTCAGACCTATCTGATCACCTAAGATCCAGGAAGCCAGACCAGACTTGAGAATATTCTTCACTCCTTTCCTGATCTTCACTAAACAGGTACAGGGGGGTGGGGGGAGTGGGGAGGGGAGGGAATCAAACTTTCTCCTCCCTTAAAACACTTATCTTTTTAACGGGAATTCTACACTTCTTTTCTTCCAACCATCGTTTAGACTTTTACACTTTCCTCCACAGAGGGAGATTATTACTGCTGCTCCTAAAGTAGAAGCCAAGCACTGCTTGCTGCTGCTGATATAGAAGTGAGAGAGACCCTTTTAATTCCTTATTCTTCATGTTCCGAAGTGTCTGGCCGTTTTGTTTTGCCTGGCTGCGAGGGAGAAAATTCTGTCTTTAGGCAGACCTGCTTTTGCATTAGAATTCCTGATTTTCAGAAAATACATGATTACTGTTGCTTCTTAGAAATCACATATTTATAGGTAAAGCTGAAACATTATCTGCTTGCACTTGTGTATATAAGCTTAAGGTTACACCAGGTTTTATGCAAACCTTGTTGAGGTTGTGTGAAGTGGTCTTCTTAAGACAAAGGCTGTGTTTTGAGGAAATACCCCAAATGGTAGTGTGGAAGTTACTTTTGCAGGAGGAAGTTAGCTCTTCCCCTTACTCAACAGGTTTATGCAGTGACAAGAGGTGTAGCACGAACATTTGAATAACAGTGCCTGCAACATGCTGATGGCATCCAGACTTGCCCCCGTTAAGGGGAGCTGAGCAGGCTTCTTAGCCCATCAGTAACACGGGGTGTGAATGAGCGTTGCCTCCAAACACCGTTACTAAAGTCTGAGAGAGTCAACAGCTGTAATATAGTTCCTTTGAGGGAGGAAAGTCTCTTGTTCATTTTATCTTAGCCAGAACAAGCTGATGAAAAGTGTTTCATATACCAGTGGTTGAGATTACATTAATTGGGTTAATGAGGTTGGCTCTCCCGTGTGGTGTTTTAATATTCAAACCTGTCCTGACTGTAGGGTTTAAATAAGTGTCTAGAGGTGTGGATGCTGGACGTGGAGAAAGGAAGGAAGAATTTTGAGATTTGCTTGTATTATAAGCGGCTTAACTGTGGCTTTCCTTCATTTTTATTGCGTCAGGACCTATAACTCTAGAAACCCTATTTAATGGTGTGGATTTTGCAGAGAAATACTGCATTACCTGGCTGGAGTTACAGGCTAAGTGAAGCAAACATCAATGTATCACATTCCTTGGGGTGTGTAATCATTATAAATTGGGTACCACATTACTCAGAGAGCCCAAAACACTAACACGTTTCTTCAAAAGGGTGAAAGGGTACATCTCCCCATTAGCTGCCTGAGCCTGTTTGGAAGTTTGCAGTGAAAGGAAAAAATGGTATCTGATGACCCGTGTTAGCCAGGAACACCTTTTGGACTCCCGAGTCCTGGAGGATTTTAGAACTTGTTCATTTTGTAATAGTACCAGGGCTAAAAATATACGATGCTTAAGAATGCATCGATGTGTGGTCTCACCGGAGAGTAAGAAAACCAAAACAGCTGAGGAATTGTCTGAGGATATCTCCCAGTGGGCAAGGAAGCTCTAAATTTCATATAGCACAGATCTGAAAAAGTTAAGTTGGGCTATGATTCATGCCCCTAAGAAAGTTCTGTTTCATCTATATGTAGAGAAAAACAAAATAATAAACAACCCCTCCACCCAAAACCATGGATAGTTCTGGGAATAATGCATACAAGAACTGTCAGGTAGGATGCTTTCTTTGTGCCTCTAGGAAAAACTGCAGTATTTTATTTTTTAGTATATACTTAAACATTAGATAAACGTGTAATAAAGGGAAGTTGCTTTATTACCAATAAGAGAAGAAGGCTGATACTGGATTTACTGTTTTTTTTTTTTTTTTTTAATTCTTGAGATATCCTCAGATTCCTTTAGAAAAAAAACCCAGAAGATAAATGCTCCCATTCATACAGTCATTCAGTATGCATTTTTGGAGATGCTGTTTCCTCAGGCTACAACTGGTCACGCTAAGGCTTACCAACAAAATGCTAAAGTGTGCAGACGATGTCTGAATTTGGTGAAAAAATGGTAGAAAAGCATGACTAAGACTCTGAGCAGCTGTGGAAGAGGTGGACCTGTTAAAGCATACTAAGGAAAATGTTAAGTTGAAATGAAGATAACATACTTGGAAAATCTTGTACAGCAAAGTGAGCAGGCAGGTCATATGAAAGCAGAGACCATCGGCTCTGTAGTTACAGCTGTTTGTAAGGAGCTTATTGGTGCGGTCCTTTTCTCATGACAGCCCTAGAGATGTGTGGCTTATGTATCACCGGCACTAAGGAAAATTAAATAGAAATAAAGTCTTTGGCCTTAGTCTCTGAGAATAAAAAGAGTTTGATTGCATTATTTACAGAAGATCAGTATTAGCTGAAACTGACTACAAGCCACTTACTGCCGTCGCCAAAAGGTACCTGGCAAACAGCCTTCAGTGAATAAAATCATCATTTTCAGCTGCAAATGCATGCTTTTTCAGCAAATGGGATCTGAGGAAAGATTGGGTAGCTGGAAGTGCAGATTCTCAGACCACTTGACAAAAGCGAATGGCCGGGACTCCAGAGCTAGGTTATACACCTGGCCATCTGAAACACAGCGAGAGCACAGACCTGCCCTGCAAAGACAAAATGAGGGGTGGTTCCCAGTACTACTGCCGTGATATCTTCTGGGTGGTAAAACAGGCTATTTTCCCTGGGCAGTCAAATATTTTAGTAAAGAGGATTTTGTTGAAGGATACCTGAAGAGCTACAGCAGAATATCGTAACAGGGAGATAAGAAGGTGATGCAGAGCTGGAAAATGTCATAATAGTATTTTATACACCATGAAGATTGGTACTAAGGAATTCATAAAGATTTGTTCCATACATCAAGAATAGGGACAGTTTAAGTATTTTAAGAACAATAGTTCTTGTAGGCAGCTCAAGAAAAAATAGCTTCTGGAGTAATGTAGGCACCGAGGTAGTTGCACTTAGAAAAAAAAGAATCAAACATCCCTCTCCACCTTGTATTCATTCTGGGTTGCTGTTCTCTCTTCCATTGTTAGAACTATGTATTTACAGATAAATTTATGCTGCGCACATCAAACGCATCTTCATCAGACATTAACTATATTATATAATAGTTCACAATGGAGTTCAGTTTAGGGGATATGAGATAAACCACTTCCTATCTGGCTTATTAAAAATGTTCAAGTCATCCTTTAATCTTTTCCTTGGCACTGTCAAATACTAAAGCAGCAGAAAGGGTTTGTGTGTTGTTACCTGCTGGCAATTTTATCAATCTAAAACTACAAAGTAGAACACTTTCCCCTGTTAAAACTGATATCAGAGCACCTAGGGATCTGCAGTTAAAGGTGCAGATAAAACAGATATAATTTTGTGTAATCTGCTGGCTGTAAGAACCTGTATATGGAGATACGGAAGGTGCTACTGTGTCACGAAAATGCTGCTGAGCCAATCTTTCATGGTCGCAGAGATTATCAGTCCAGAAATATAGGTACTACTGAACTCTCGGCTTCCTAGCAGAATTTCTTTGGACGAACCAGGAAAACCAGGTATAGACAGGATTATTTTTCCTAAATAAAATGGGGGTCTGAGTGATGTTGGGTATTTGGTATTCCACAAACCTTTTGGGATGGCCCTCATGGTCGCTTACCCTGAAAGATGGTCTGACATCCTTTTAGAAGAGTAGGAAGGAGGGGAAGATTTAACCATGTTTGGGGCAAAAAGAGTCTCAGAGTAACACAAATGCTTATAAATGTAACAGTCCCTTGCGGAGACCTGTTTTCTGTTGTTCACTCCATCATAACCATCAGATTCATATTTTAAGTCCTGGGATCCTAAGAAGAACCAGAATGTGACTTGCCAGAGAACCAGGGTGGTACCCAGCAGGTCCTCAGCAAACCTTCTCTAAAGGTTGTTTCATTCTCCCCCCTAAGCCAATGTATGCTTTTACCTCGGGCAATGTTAATTTTCAGGATTTCTTCCTGCTCTTTCTGAAATGTCAGGCTCAGGCTGATAAACTGTTACATGAGCCCTTGCAGATATCTCCGAAGAAGAGCCGAATAACATCTGGCAGGAAATGGGTACTCTATTTTAGGATTGCCAGGCTGCAGAAACTGTCCCTGAGGAAGCCTTGCAAAATGGTGTATTGTCAAGCAATGCAAGCCTGCCTGTGACTGTCACATCTCGGTGACGGTGGATAGCTGGACTGACCTACCCAGGGGAAACCAATTCTCTCCTCTTGTGAGAGTGTGTAGAAAACACCTGCAGCTCACACACACCACTCTCAGGAATCCCTCACAGCAAGACAATTTTGCATTGCATGCCCAAACCTTCCTGAAAAATGGGCTTTGCATAGGCTGGTTGGGATGCGTAGGTCAAGCTGGGAGGTGAGGAATGACAGTAAATACATAGGGGTGTAACAGGCGTAGACTGAAAGCTCCTGCCTTATGCATCGCAAAGGCACGGATGGGCTCTCTTGGGACAATACAAATCCCCTTCCTATGTGTTTTTCCATGTGCTCACAGCCAGGGCTACACAGCCCTGTGGGAGCATTAGACACGTGGAAGGTGCACAGGGGGGACCAACTAGGCCAAAGTCTTCTTGGATGATGTCTCAGGCACAAGGGCATGTGGCTAGGGAGAACTGTAACCACAACCATGTGGCTGCAGAAAGAGATGGCGCATGTACATGGGCATGGCAAGCGATGTTGACTGGACCTTGTCACCCCACGCTCTGGCCAGGTTGCTGGTTTCCAAATGGAAATCTCAGTTTGTGGCCGAGAGAGTCGGACTTGGGACCTAAGCAGAGGGAGTGTTATCCGTAGGCTCCAAAGAGCTCTGTGGGTTGAGGGGTGCAGCCATGTGGCTCCACCCCTCAGACAGCTTTGGTTTTTGGGTGAGAGGCAAGATCTTGGTGCACTCGTTTCCTCTTTTATAGTGTGATCCTGTGGAGCATTTCAAGAAGGATACATTTTGAAGGCAGAAAATATCCTTCCTTGCAGTGTTGCCAGTGAAGCAGCCACGTAAATGACAAATGACAAATGCTACAAAGTTTTTGTGGGGACATGCTCTACATGAAGCTATTCTGGCAGTAGGGCATGGATAGCGATACTGGTGTCAGTAGCCACACTGGGCTATCTTGTGGTCTTGAAAGATACAAATGATTCCTAGTGCAGGGAATCATCTGAAGTACCAGGAGCAGTCATCTATAAGTAATTTAAAGACCAAGTGCTAAATAAACTTCATGCTCAGGCGTACCAGGATGCACTCAGAGCTCACCGTAGATGAGAGATTTGGCACTAAAAACAGTATATATGCAAGCTGTAGTAGAGGTACAATACAAGAAGAGAACTGGTGAGCTGAGAGATGCCAGAGCCCTGAAAGTTAAAAAACCAAACAAAACCGCTTAAGACCTGAAAGTTTGAAGTGAGTAGTTGCTGTTCCAAAATATTAAATCAAAACCTATACCTATTGCCTAAAATTGCTTAAAAACTTTTTTTTTTCTAAGGAGGCAGCTGAAGTTTATGTTGACTTGATTTAGTGCAGCTCTATTTCACTCTAACCAGTGACCATAATGTTTTCAGACAAAGCAAAACTGAAGCACAGTTCTACAATGAAAGGCCATGCAAAGTTGAAATGATTCATCTGGAAACATTAACACAATAGTTTCCAACTTCTTGATTATTTTGTTTGTTTTGTAATTTTTTTTTTTTATTGAAACAATTTATTGACTTGGGTAACAATATGAGAACTCTTTCAGCTCGTTCAGATCTGCATATTTTGATGAAAGAAGTGAACCAAATACTGGCACTCAGCTGTATGTTTATAGAATCATAGAATCATTTAATTTGGAAAAGACCTTTAAGATCACCAAGTCCAACTGTAAACCTAACACTGCCAAGTCCACCAATAAACCATGTCCCTAAGTGCCACATCTACATGTCTTTTAAATATCTCCAGGGATGGGGACTCAATCACTTCCCTGGGCAGCCTGTATCAGGGCTTGATAACTCTTTCGGTGAAGAAATTTTTCCTAATATCTAGTCTAAACCTCCCCTGGTGCAACTTGAGACCATCTCTTCTTGTCCTATCACCTGTTACCTGGGAGATGAGACTGACCCCCATCTTTCTGCACCCTCCTTGCAAGTAGTTGTAGAGAGCGATAAGGGCTCCCCTCAGCCTCCTCTTCTGCGGGTGAACAATCCCAGTTCCCTCAGCCACTCCCCATAAGACTTGTGCTCCAGACCCCTCACCAGCTTTGTTGCCCTTCTCTGGACACGCTCAAGCACCTCAGCATCCTTCTTGTAGTGAGGGGCCCAAAACTGAACAAAGTATTTGAGAGGCAGCCCCACCAGTGCCGAGTACAGGGGCACCATCACTTCCCTGCTCCTGCTGGCCACACTATTCCTGATACAGGCCAGGACGCTGTTGGCCTTCTTGGCCACCTGGGCACACTGCCGGCTCATGTTCAGCCGGCTGTCAACCAGCACCCCCAGGTCCTTTTCTGCCCGGCAGCTCTCCAGCCACTCCTCCCCAAGCCTGTAGCCTTACGTGGGGTGGTTGTGACCCGAGTGCAGGACCCAGCACTTAGCTGTGTTGAATCTCATACAATTGGCCTTGGCCCATCAATCCAGCCTGTCCAGATCCCTCTGTCAAACTCTAAAGCAGATAATACTCCTGCCCAGCTGACCCAGGCTGGCCAAAGAGATATTCCCCACCATACAATGTCATGCCCAGTACATAAACTGGAGTTGGCCGGGGGCGGGAATCGCTGCTCGGGGATGGGCTGTCGATCGCGGGGTGGTGAGCAATTGCTGTATTGGGCATCACTTGTTCTTGTACATTCATTTGTCAGTATTATTATTGTTACTGTGATCATTGTTGTTTCCTCCTCTCTTGCTGTCCCATTAAACTGTTTTTATCTCAACCTACGAGTTTTTTCCAATTCTCTCCTGCTGTCCCACTGCAGGGAAGAGAAGGGGGGAAGTGAGCGAGCAGCTGTGTGGTGCTTAATTGCTGGCTGGTGCTAAGCCACGACAGATACTAAACAGAACTGGCCCCAATACTGAGCCCTGGGGAAAACCACTTGTGACTGGCCGCCAACTGGATTTAACGCCATTCACCACATCATCGTTTGATCCTAGGATATTTTGGAAATGCTTAATAACTTGCGTCATGTTTAAAAAGTTTGTGTTAAAACTCCTGTGCAGTTAGGACCTAAAAGGAGACACAGGCAGTTTCGTATCGTGGACTATGTGCTCCAAGAGTATATATGAAAAGAGAAATGATGATGGAAAGAAAAAAGGATTATTTATTTGTTATACTTCGGTCATCTTCCTTGCTGAAGACAAGTTATATTTATTCTGCTCTGACCTAAAGCAATTTCTTTGGTAATCAACACTGAGAAAAGACCATAAGGCAACCATGAGCGTAGGATTCATGTGGTAGCACAGATGCCATTCCCAGCAGGCTTTCAGTGAGCGAAAATTGTGCTCATCGTTTATATTCAAGAGCAATCTTGTCTAGCTTTGCCATTCACATATTTGCTCTCACAGTGTCTTACATAGCAAAATAGTGACTATGATGTTTAAGAAATGTAATCACAAATTCTCTGCATCAGCAAAGTTCCTTCTTTTTGCAAGAGTTTATGCATTTTGTATTCAATACTGAAACTGGTTTTAAATAAGCAGTTTATCACTGAGAAAAATTACAATCTTATTTCTTTACCGTACTTTTATGTGTGTTCTTAATCAAAGTTCAGATCTTAGATTTGATAAAAAAACTAACACTAAACCCCGTGCTCAGTAATGAAGGTAAAATGGCACAGAACTGCTTTTTTGAATGTTCACAGGTTGGTTTGTTGGGTCTTTTTTTAGATTTTGAATAGAATAGAATAGTTCATTTCTGAAGTCAAGATTTTTCCTTCTATGGCTTGATTATAACCTACTAAGGCTCCTGGGATAGAATTCTAACATAAGTAGGTTTGTCCTTAATATATTCAAACCTCATCAATTTTGCTTAAACGATATTCAAGCATGAATGTTAACCTCTAGAATTGTAGACTTTGTATTTTTGTAATCGCTGTGGAATCACAGTGGACTAAGGAAGATGAGATTCTTTTATGGTTCTGACTGCACTGTTCAGCAGGGACATTGTGTAAATCACTTGATTTAATAGAGGTTGATTCTGAAGTAAGTAAAAACAGGAGAGAAAATCTCCCAAAGAGCCTTTTCAGCATGTAGTTTAAGCGAAGGTAGTTTAGTTCCTATGGTACTGCTTTTTCATCAGCAATATTTTCTCTTCCCTGTCTCTTGCTGCAGTTACACAGCATTTGAAGAAGAAAGGCATGTGTTCATAGCAAGTAGCATAGCTTTATGCTTTGTATCATCAAGGAAGGAGCTATCTCAAGGCTGGGCCAGCCAGTGCACAATGGACTGTTCTCCAGATAGGGCTTCTGTTCTGATGAGTATTTTAATATTCACATTGCTTGTTATATAATTGGAGAAACTTACAACACGTAAGGGCAGTTAGTGATGTGTCCTGTTGTGTGCTTTATGTAAGGAGGGGCCGTCTGTGAAGTATGACGAGGAAGAGCTTCTCAATAGTGTAAGCTAGGAAAGTCCCTAGCTCTGATAAATTCTCTCTGTTTCGACATGCTTTTGCCCTTTTGGGTCAGTGATCTTTTTGACTTGCTTTTTTTCATGGTTTATAATCTGTTCATGTTGCAGTCAGTCTTTTTATCAGAATTTCCCCCCTCTTTTTCAACAGCTTGACCTTGTTGTATAGACTTTAGTTCTAGACACTTTTACAACAGCTGAGTTCAAAGAGTGTTTCTCTGCATCCCCGCTGCTCTCCTGAGACACACGTTCTGTTGTGTGAGTCAGCCTGCAGCTTCACTTCCCTTTGTGGTATGTTGTGTAGAGTGGCAGGTCTGAGGAGCTTTATGGCTAGACACTTGCTTGTTCCTAGGCAAAGAAGTATACTTGATCAAGGATGATTTCTGAGCTATCTATATTTCAGTTTAAGTTACAGAGTCCAAGGATAGGTTAAGATACAGAGCACTTGCTTTCCCTGCAGCAATTTAGCATCTCAGTCCAAATCTTCATTCACTGTTAGTTAATGACTAGAAGACAATGCACTGATTGTGTTGATACCATGATATAAAGAATCCCCCTTTTTCCTTGTACCCTAAAATAAACAGTCTAAATCATTTGCTAACATGGCTGATATAAGTAGCCAGAGCAGTTTGAGTCATGGTTTCTGACTAGGAGAAAATTCAGGAAAAAAGAAAACTCTACAGAAAACAACATCACTTAATTTTTTTTTTACATTATATTTATGACATAATGAAAATAAAATTATAAGGGGAATAGAACATTACAAGTAGAACACAAAAACCCCCAACAATCCCAAACATATAGGAAGGAGAATTCTGTGAGAAAGGTTGAAGAGATAGTGAAGGAGAGGTCATGTCTCAACACATGAAGAAGCAAAGACACTTAGGTGTGAAAAGGGCAGAGGGAACCTCCAGCAAGTAAGGAGATCATCATATGGTATTGGTTGGTCAAGTGTTTTTCATTTGGGTTGTGTAATAATTTGAAATTGCTGAAAGTAAGACTAACATAGTCTGAAATGCCACTCTACCACTGTGTCTTGGGTATAACTTCAAACTTTTTAATCTTAAAATGCCATGGGCTAAGTTGTGGTCTATTACGCCTGTGTACCTCTAGCAAAAAGCACTTGAATTCAATGAAATTACACAGGCTACTAATCAGAGCAAAAGCCTTCTGGCTTGAGATCAATGTGATAAAGGAGAAATAAGGTAACTGACAATTCAGAGTACAGGAAAGCACTGAAAGTGAAATCCTAAATGCTAGTTTTAAATTACCAAAGAGGACCTGTGAATACTCTTCCGA